>NC_053164.1:43961070-44214070 GCF_016835505.1 Polypterus senegalus
GACCGATGACAATTCTGCAGGAGTTACAGGCTACAGTGGCTGAGATTGGAGGAACTATACAGGTAACAGCTGCTGCACAGGTGCTTCAGCTTTATGGGTGAGTGGCAAAGAGATAGTTAATTATAAGAAAAATACATCTGATATCTCAGCCAGAAGGTAAATGGGAGACTCTAAAGTCAGTTTGAAGAATGTTCTGTGGACCGATGAACCCAAAATGGGGCTTTTTGTCCATCAGGCTGTAATGCCACATTTGGCATACTGCGTATTATCAAAAACACACCATCCTCACCATGAAGCATGGGGTGGCAGCATCAGGTTGTGTGAATGCTTCTCTGCAGCCAGCTCTGGTAGGCTTGTGAGAGTATAGGGGAAAATGAATGCAGCCAATTACAGAGAAATCCTGGAACAAACCCTAATGCAAGAAATCTGCACCTTAGATGATCTGTCATTGGCAGCCAGAACCTATTTAGCAGCACTGCTCAGAGATCCATTTCTGGGTAGAATCACACACATTCCAAAATCACCTATTTACACCAGGCCAATTTAGAGTTCTCTATTAACCTAACACAAACATGTTTGGGATATTGGAAAAAACCAGAGCACCCACAAAAGGTTGTGCACAGGAGAGCAACCAAGTTCATCCAAGGGCTTGAGGACGTGTCATACTTTGAAAGTCTCAGAGAGTTAAACCTGTGTAGTCTCGCGCAGAAGGAACTGTTGGGGGACCTAATCAAGGTCTTCATAATCCTCAAAGGCATTGATAGTCACAAAAACCGAAGCAGAACATGCAAACTCAACCACGGACTTATGACATGTATTTATTTAGCCTTAGTTGCTTTGTTGTCATATAATGCAAAATAAATTGTCTTTGCACTTGTGCTCAGTAAAGAGTGTACACATATGGCACATATGCTGTAACAGGTTCTATTAAATAAATAAAAGTTATCCCGAAAAGGAAGCAGAGATCCCAGGTTTGAAAGCTTTGAATGGTGACGTTGCCAGGATATCCATAGTCAAGTCTGCAGACAGCTCTCATGACTTTTAAATCGTCTCAGATGATCTAAGCCAGTAAAGGCTTTTAGTGATAAATGGGTTTTAAAAAATATTGCCAGTTTTATTTCTTTACCTACTGTATAACATGTGCTCATGGAGCCACACACTCATATATTCAAATAGATATTCATCATCTAAACTAAAAGGAAAGCCACACAAAAAGATGAATGCACCTCTGGGAAAGTGTTCAACTCTCTGTGAAAGCCTAGCATATGCAATTCAGAAACTATTGAGAAAAGCAACCATCTTTAGAAGGATGGTATGGAGCTCATTTATCAGGGGAGTAAACATACAGAGTCTCAGTGTATGTGTTGCCTTAACTTGTGCACAGGTTGGAGATCTCCCTCTGCGTTTGTGAGTGTGTGAGCGTGTATGTGCATGTGTGTGTGGTTGAGCCCATGGCCAAAGCAGAGATAGATGCATTTGTCACTGTCCACATCAAAAGAACTAATATTAGTAAAGGTGGGGAGGTGTCACTTCTGGTTGAAATTTTAAAAAGCTAAGTGAAAAGCTCGGGGGCAGAATTGGCAAGGTCAGCTAAGAAATTTTTTCCAGACCATACGCTAGTCGAATAATGCATACATTTTTTCACCTGCTTATCAAGTTGAAGGTCATAACACTGCAAAAAAGTGAAACATTTTATATCAAGTCATTAAACCTTGTTTTTCTTTTTATAAGTTTTATTGAATTATCTACAGTAGAAATTTGTATTTAAGATTATTTAACTTTGTTGTAAGTAAATTTTGCTTGTCCCATTGGCAGATTTTTGTGCTAAAGAAAAGCAAAAGAAGTATTTTTACTTGTAATTTTACTTGACAAGATTACTTAAAATAAGCTAAATACATTTAAATAAAAATATATTGATAAGTTAGTAAATCCTACTATCACACTCTTGCATTACATCCACTGCTGGCAGGATCAGTTCAGGCCCTGTGTGACCTTACATTGGATTAAGCAGGTTTGTGGGTACTATATTATTTTTAATATACTGTACAATTATTAATAATTTATCCTTTGTGGCTCCTGTGCTTTAAAGGTCTGTTTGTGTGGCCCATCCACTCTATGGCTTTTCAATTGTTGCCCCTTCATTTATTTAACTCCACACTCCGTTCTGCTCTTCATGGTGACAGAATTGGCTTTATCACAACAAAAACCAGCTTGGACAACTAATTTTGAAATCTTTACAAATATTTCATCCCTTTGTCTTGAACTTTATTTCTTTGATTTTTGCCTTGTTCTTTTTGTAATGGTATGGATTTGTAAGACTTTGAGTTCATGACACTTGCTTTAAAAATGTTTATCTTGTACATGATATTCAATCATGCAGGGATGTGCACAGCAGGGTGGCTGCAGTGGCTTAAACCCCTGGCCTAACTGATCTGAGCACAAGTGCTTCTTTTGTATTGTATTGACATTTTCATGGTTAAGTTTGATTTACTGTAACTTGCATTTTCATACTTAATAAAAAATTTTAGTTAGCCAATAAAAGGTGTCATTTTGCTTGACTTTTCACTACATAAGAAAAAAGAAAATTATTACTAATAACTCCACAAAAAAAAAAATGATGTGTGCTCTTTGTGTTGCTTTGTTTTATGCTGTGACGTGAATGGTAGCTGTAATGTCTTAGCGCAAGCCACACGTATTCACTTTGCTTATAACACTAGCTCTTCTAGCTTGCTTGTTATGGTTATTAGCTGGTCCACATTTTCATAAAGTATTAAAGATTTTTTTATATAAAAACTTTTATTACTTTAATGATTAGATGAAGTCATTGTAATCTGTCAAAACATGGGAAAGGAAATCTATATATATAAAAGTCAATGTATGCATGTGTGAATGTATTTATGGTCCAGCATCACTTCCGAACGGCTGGAGCAACTTTCATGAAACTTGGTACATATGTTTCTCATTGGTCAACTAAAAATACTGTAGGGTGAAATCAACCCTTCTGGGTAGGGTGGGGGGTGATCTTACGGTCTTGTATGCACGTTATCATCCAGTTGACACTTGGAAGGATCCTCCAGAGGGCGAACTGGAGGTGACTGCCAGCATTGTTTATTTTTGAGCACCACCGCCTGGCCCTGTTGCTTTTGAAATTAAATAGAGTGGGCCGCTTCCAAGTGTCAACTGAATGATAACATACATACAAGACCGCAAGACAAGCACATTAGTGCTTTTTTTCCTCCCGGGCAACGCTGGGAATTTCAGCTAGTTTTTACTAAAAAACCCTTCATTTGACAACACCTACCTTTATGATTTTTGTTTTGTTTATGTTCCTGATGGATCTTAATACATATAGTGTACAGTATAAAGATGATCATTTATTTTACTTCAGGTTCTGGATCATAATGATTTAAATTTTCTTGCTGAAAGACTAATGCAAAAAAAAGAATGGGCATCTATGGTACCAGATGATCAGTTCTGGCAACTTCCTAAATATTTGATCCACAATAGGCACTGTATAGAGGGAAAAAAACTTGGTTTTGCAGTGCTATAATGGGTTAGTATTTCATTTCATGTAAGTAAATAGAAATTCTTTTTAATTGCTCTTTTGCCTTGTTAAGATGTGTTGTTTTAGAAAAATTAAGCGAATGCACAGTAGAGGGGGTTTAGTGTCCTTTCAGATAATTTTATATAATTCACAATTAATGCCTAAATTAATTCCCCTGAAGGCACATCCAAAATTCCTTTGAAATTAAAAATTCAGAAATTAAAGTCAGAGCCCTAATTTATGCCCAGGATTAATTTCCCATAAAGTGCCCCTTTTCACCCTTTGAGCCACTGCCCACAAAAAACGCATGTCACTGTTTCCATGTTCCTCCTGTCTTTTTACTTTCTTGTATACACAGTATAGGGAAAATATTGTAATCGTCCAAAGATTCGATGTCTAGATTTTGATGAATCTCCACGTTTTAGACCTACCTGACTTTCTTGTGTACGAAGTATAGGGAAAGTATTGGAATCCTCCAAAAATTCCACTTCGAGATTTTAATGAATCTCGATGTTTTAGACCTCTCTGAGTCTGAAAATACAGTTTTGGGGATTATGTCTGCGTGTGTTTATTTAAACATGATAACTTGAGTACGCTTTCACTTAGGTCAACTTAATTTGCATACAGGTATTAGATACAAAACGTAGATTTCTCTCAACTTGTGGGTTATTTCCGTTAACTGGAAGTGGTACTTTACCTTCTATTCATGCAGCTGCAGAGTCTGATTTATTCAACTTTACTTTTATGATAATTGTTCAATATATTATTAATTTGATTTGTTGTTGTTATTCTTTAATGTACATAATATAAAAATATAATCATTGTCTTGCAGTTTACTCCTTAAATATCCATCCCCATATCTGAGTATATGAGAAAGTCTAGGGGACACCACTCCCGATTTTGTCTTTTTCTTTTTTACTCTTTTTTTTTGTGTATATACGTACCTTTGCATTTTATTGTTCTGGTTAGTTTTTGTATTTGATACTCCACTTTAATCTTGTTTGCTCTGTAAAGAGTCTTGTGATGGTATTTGCTCCATCCATCCATTTACTTGACTTGTTTAATTCAGAAATATAATTTCCTGATGGTTTTGTGCATTTATACAATTACATACTGCGGTGTTAGTAAAAATACTGTACATATTGTACTGACAGAAACATACATTAAGGGAAGATGTGGTAAGATCTGCAAAAATCAAAGATGAGGAACGTCTACTGTAAATAAAGTAATTATTATGCAATAAAATTAGTATGGCTTTTTGCACTACAGAGTTCATTTTTTTAAATTTATGATTCAGGGATTCCGTATTTACAATTGCTGCGAAATGCATAACAATTTTTAATTTCCACCAAAATTTCCACTGAATCAATAGTAAGAGGGTTTTTACTATACAAAGTGAATGCTCAAATAGGCCACAAACATAGTGGTGAAAAATTTACGATGGAATTATAACCCTGTAAGCCACACAGCTTGAATGTTATGAATAATTTTAAAAGCATGTGGGTGAACCATTATTTATGAAACAGTGTTTGGAAATGGTGCTACTGCTGAAGAAATCAAAACTACCTACAATGATTTGCAAAAGAAAATAGTTTTACATCTGGAGATCCTAATAATCATCTAGTCACCAAATTATAAAATTAGATAAATCTAACAAAATCTGATGAAATTTAAGTATATATTAGATTTTACTTTTCATTTTTAATTCAGTTAAAAAAAACAGTATTAAAGATTAACTGGGTGACGGAAGGGAACAGGAGCCCCCATACCTGATGAAGTTAAGCACATGCATAATTGAAAAATATTGCTGTGTCAGTAATAAAAAGCCACCAGGAATAGTAGAAAAATCATAAGAATAATTTCTTGACGAGCTTAGAATGTGGAGAAAGGCAGTGGGGCATGTGAAGTGATTTATTAGGAGTTCTCCAGTCCAAATGACAGCAATAGGGAGGCCTGATAAGTTTTTTTATGGCCTTCTGCTATCTATTATGGCTTCCTGGGAGTTACCAGACCATTTTAATAGGAGTTTGGACTCTGAATTGTAGAGACTCTTGGGGCTGGTAGGTATAGTTCTAGAAGGTATAGGGACAGTAAAGAGAGGTACAGAAAGTGAACAAAAAGTAAAGTAGAGTGGTACTTTGTAGTTTTTAAACATGGCTAGACATTTCATTAGATAGACAGAGGAAAGCCCAGAGAGGCAGTACTCTTTGTTTTTCTGTTTATTTTGTATTTTGCCACTTCTTTTTTTTACCCATTTCCTTGTGTCCTATTTTATTAACTTTAGTCTCATGAAAAGCACACCTATCTTTCACATCTGATATGTAAAACCACAGAACTGGATTAAGAAATGCAATTTCTTTTTTAAATTCCTATACATAAAGCAGATTGATTAAATGAAGTGTTCCAGTTTTAGGGTCAATGCATTCATTCTTTTTTAAACGTCAATGGCAAGCAGCAAGTGAATGCAAGTCATTCAGTTAATAATAATTGTCCACATGTGGCAGACTTGTATTACATATGGTGCAGTAGTATATAAGATTGTATTAAAGTATGTACTTGGAGAATAATAATCATTACAATTCAACAATCTTTTCAGATAGGATATTACTATTAAAATTACCTGCTTCCTTTTGAATAAATTTGCTGAGATGTTGCGCTGGCTGAAGTGTATTTGTTGATTATGTAATATTGTTTTTATTTAAGTATCATTTTTCATATTATGTTACTTCTGATCCTACTTGGAAATTCAGTTTAGTTTTAGTTTTTCATCATAATGTATTTTTAGTTTATTTTTTATGATACAAAATGTTTATGTTTTATTTATATTATATATATATATATATATATATATATATATTCTTATATAATATGCTACCGTGGCTGTTCATTTGTCTGTCCAGGATTTAAAATTACCTGTAGCTCGCAAACCATTTGACCTATTGACCTGAAATTTGGTACACATTGTGGACCATGGCCAGGACACAGACGGGCAGACATCGTTTTGAATCACCCAACACGTGTTTATTTACAATGCCTATTATTTACAGTGCACACACAACCCCAAAACTCCCCCAAAGTCCAGGCCTCACAATGCCTCTTTCTTCAGGCCATCTCCGCTCCTCTCCACCTTGACTTTGTCCTCTGCACTCCCGACTCCAGGCATCGAATGGAGGGAGGCGGCCCCTTTTTATACACACCTGGACATGCTCCAGGTGGCTCCCAATTAGCTTCCACCAACACTCCCAAGTGTGGCGGAAGTACCGGCCATGCACCCGGAAGCACTCCGGGTATCCCTGGTCTTCTTCCTCCCAGCACTTCCGGGTGTGGCAGAAGTGCTGAGGACCAGGGCTCCTCAGGCATTGGGGCACCCCCTGGCAGTGACCACGGGCCCCTGTAGGGTTAAGCTTCTAAGCTCTGTTCCCGTGGTCCCCAAAGCCACCAGGGTGGTTGCCCCTTGTGGTCTGGATGAGGCATAAGCCCTCCTCCAGTACTCCTGGGTGTCCCGGCTGGGTACCATCCCCAGCCACTCACCACAGTGCCCCATCGCCAGCTGAGACCCCTATGGAACCAGTGACCCGTCCCGCAATGGCAGGTCTCCCACAAAGCAGATCCTACTGCAGCTCCAGGGCCTAGTCCTGTAACACACAAAGCAGAAACAGTGGCGGAGATGCTGCCCGGACACCACCGCCTCGCATCCTCGTGCTACACAAAGGCAGTGCTCCCAACTACAACCGGCACCCAGGGATCTGTGCCTTCGGCACCCTCTCCGTGGGTTCCATGCCCCCCTAGTTTGGACAATGGACGGGACCGCTCGCACACCCGTCATCACAGCTGACTCTGGGGTTTCCCTCTGCCTCCGCAGAGGGCGGCCCTTCTCTGTACGTGAGCTCCCAGCCTCATGTCCTCCCGTATCGGAGGAACCGGCTCTCTTCCTTCGATTCCTCCTCTTTCTCTGGGATGCTATGACTGTTTGGGTCTCCCTATAGGAAAGGTATAGACCCTGTCCTGTCTGCGTCCCTGTGGAGCGGTGTGAGACCGTCACTGGCTTGGGGCGTAGGGTGCTAGGACCCATGGCACTAATCAGTCAGTGTCCTGCCTGCCCTCTCGCTCTCTCTCCCCTCGCCACGTAATCATCTCTCACCGCCGCATCTACTATCGGAGCCCCCCTACTTGAATCTGATCATTTACGTCATGGTTCTTTTTTCGGTGGGGTCTCCCTTATCCTTTATGGGGCGGTTTCCACTCTCCTGCCCCGCCGTGCCATTCTGGCCTGAGGATCCAACATGACGCCGATCCGCCCACTGTCACAGCGTTGTCACAGACGTGACTGTCTTCCTCTCCAGCTTCTCCAATTCCTCTCGGAGGGCATGTAACATCTGCAGTAGCGACTCTGTGGGCTGAAGGCACTCCCCCAGCTTGCGCAGAGCCGCCAGCAAGCACAGACAGTCAGCTGATAGTGGACTTACCTTTTGATCAGTTTCACACACCATCTGCTTCCTGTGGGGCCTCTCCTCCAGCCCAATCGGGTCCTTACCTGGCTCGGGATGGACATTCCTTGGTCCCACCTCCATCCAATCATCAGTGGGCACACAAGACACACCGTCCAATCCCTTGCCTGTCTCAGGGATGGACTTCCGGTCCGCGGCCATCTTGCTTCCCCTCCTCCTGGTGCAGAGACGAGCCTCCGGGCAGCTCTGCAGCTGCCGCTGCTTTCTGAGCTGCAGCATTTCTTCCTCGGCAGCTCTCCCTGCTGCCGCCACGTCGACGAAGCCCCACAGATCGGCGTGCATCTGCCACCAACGTGGATCCGGGCAGCCCCTGCCTGCAACACACAAAACATGCCCGGCCCCACAGGACTGGCTGCCGGTGGGCAAGGAACTTACCACCCAGATCCCCTCTGTCTTAGGAAACGTCCTTGGCGTGGCCTCGCTAGACACAATGCTGTCCTGGGTGCCTTCAGTGGCAGCACGCTCGTAGGAGCCTGCTGCACTCCGGCTACGCCCGTCGTTGTCTTCACGCACCAGGTGGGAATGGCCCTTCTGTGGTCCGTGAGGTGAGTCTATCTGCCGGGGTTGTGTGCATGCCGCTCCGGCGGCGCATGTGTGGGCGCTCCTGCTGTGCCGGGCCGTCCACAAAATTATTTAAATTGACAGGTCCCCGCCTTGTAACAGGTGGAGAGTCCCATCCTGGATGCCATTGTGGACCATTGGCCCAGACACAGACAGGCAGACATCGTTTTGAATCTCCCAACACACATTATTTAAAATCCCTATTATTTAATGCACACACAACCCCAAAACTCCCCCAAAGTCAAGGCCTCACAATGCCTCTCTTTCTTCAGGCCGCTTCTGCTCCTCTCCACCTTGACTTCGTCCCCTGCACTCCCGACTCCAGCCATCAAATGGAGGGAGGTGGCCCCTTTTATACACACCCAGACGTGCTCCAGGTGCCTCCCGATTATCTTCCGCCAGCACTCCCAAGTGTGGCAGAAGTGCTGGCTGTGCACCCGGAAGCACTCCGGATGTCCCTGGTCTTCTTTCCCCCAGGGCTCCTCAGGCATTGGGGCCCCCCCTGGCGGTGACCATGGGCCCCTATATGGTTGAGCTTCTAAGTTCTGTTCCCATGGTCCCCAAAGCCACCAGGGAGGTCACCCCCTTGTGGTCTGGAGGAGGCATAAGCCCTCCTCTGGGTCTCCTGGGTGTCCCAGCTGGGTACCATCCCCAGCCACTCGCCACAACATATACTATGTGACGTCTACTATCCACTTTCTGGTGATAATTGACCTCCAAGGTTATTCCTCTTTCTATTTTTATTTTATTGTAAAAAACAATACAATACAATACGGGCGGCCGTGCAGTGCATGAGTACGGGTGCCATTCTCATCCCTACCACCTCTTTATATCTTTAATCATTCTTGAGGCAGATTGAAGACTTAAGTTTTAGCTTAAGTGAAAAATTTAAGAAAACATACTAAGTAATTATAACACAAACACTGACTTAATCAGTTTTAATGCGAAAAGATGCAGATGAAAGAAGAGAAGAAACGAAAAAGAAGAAAAGAAGAGCTGCTCAGGAAGCCACAAGCGCATCAACTTCTGAGCAAACGAATGCTAAACATACAGAGAAATAGGATGAAAACTCAGTCAGTCACCAGATAGGAGCTCCATCCTGCGGTGTGTTCTATTCACTGAGTGACGCCACCTTCCAGTGACCTCAAATTTTACCAGAAGGGGTGAAGTCAAATGCAGTCATTGGGCATATTTGCAGTACTGCTGATGGAACAGAAGATGACATAGTTAATAGCAGCACCCCCTCTTGACCTTGGGTTGTATTACATACCTCAGATGTGCCCGGAGAGTTAGAATGTGCCCACTCATGTACATTCGCAACACAGACCTGTGTACATCCAGCCAGCTTCCTAACTATACCTCATCATAACATAGTACAAGTATGAATATAATGATATATGAAACCTCTTTTTCCTCCTTTTTTTACTAATTCATGAGCTCCTTTCACTTTGTTGGCCCTTCAGTACTCCACTTCCAGTTCATTAATAATGACATACTGTAAATTCTAATAACTCATATGCATTCAGTCTCAACATTTATTCCATTTTCTCTACTATAAAGCAATGGAATTGCACAAATAGCATAGAACCTCCAAAGAGGAATTCTCTATATGTGCTGTTTTAAGAAAATGTACACATGTCATAACGTTCTGGTGTATTCAAAGGCTGCAGCTTTTTTTATTTTTGTTTTAACTTTATCAAAGACAGAGGTACCACATTTTTAGATATTATTTTTGTAACAATGGATCATATTCAAAAATAATAGTGATATAGAATGTAATAACATGACTTTTATATAGCATTTAACAATATTATAAGGAGTCTAAAATAGCTTTCTTAGACAGCAGTTTTGGACTCAAGAAGTTGTACTGATTAGTGTGCTGTGGTCAGTTGTTTTTGATCTGTGGTGGATGTCTGTTCATTTAGTGTTTCTTAAGAAGTGTCTGGATTAGATATTGGGACAACTTAGCTATTAGCTAAATAAACGGGCTTGATGGACTGAATAGACTCTCATGTGTCAAATTTTTTATGTTCTTATATATAAGGTCTTTGAAAAAAGTACCTGATGGAGAGATAAAATCTATGCTTAGGTATGTCTGAGTGAAAGCTGCTAACTTGACATTGAATTCCTGGTTGTGCACACAGCTCTGCTGACATTTCAGTAACTGATATTAGAGATTTATGATGGCTATCAGACATGTGAAAGAGAAAAATATGTATGTTGAAATAACCTTTTTCAAGGTAATCTTAAAAGAGTGAATGAGTCAGTAGTCGAGGTTGCACAAAATGTTGCAGTTTTTCGTGGTGGATGACTTACAAAAATCGGCCTGTTTTTTTTAAGTGGAAGTTTTTTGAAATTTCAAAAATTTGTACAGTATACTCTTTTGAGGTATCTCAATGAAAACTGACTTTTCCTGACGGATTTCCACAACATATAAGCACATTAAATCTGAATAAAACTAGTCCACTGCGAGCTAAGTTGTTTCATTTAAACAGACACTTATGTTGCTTTTTCATTTGATGTAAATGCACCTACAAATCTAAGACATATATTTTTGTAAAATATTATACATCCACCATATCCAAAGGTGTGCCTTGCACCCAGAGCTGTTAGGAGAGGTACTGGCTCCTTCTTTCATAAAATATGCTCTTTATTAAAAACATTTTAGAGCCACAGCATGTGCATTAGAGCATGTATACAAAAGAGATGAAAAATGACACTGATGAGATGACATTAGAAATAAAATTACAAACTAAACACAATAGGAAGGATATAACACTGCTAACAAGCTACTAGACTCCTTTCAGGATTGTATGGTAGCAGCTTTTGGTAAAGACTGAAAAAGTTAAATCTTTTTACCTTAAGCAAATAGAGGAAAACACATGAGAGAAGGAGGTTATGGTGGTGCCATGTTTAGCAGCCCATGGAACTCTGCTTCATAATAGTATATTAGTCTCATGTCTCCATTCAAGTAGATTTAAAATATTATTCATATCAGTTGTTTACAATGTTGGGCATTATTGATGTTGTTATTATTTTTATTGACAAAATTTCATGGGAGAACTTTTGTTTTAAATAATTTTTTGAATAATTAGCTGTTATTTTCATAGATAAACCTTTTTAAAATTATTTTGATGGGTATGAACTTGTTGATGGCAATTGTGCCTGTTACTATTCATGTGGCATTATGTATGACGTCAGCACCCTGTCCCTTTAAAAGATGGCACAGTGCACATACTGGTATTCAAATTTTCAATGGTGAAGGCAAATAACTGTGATACAGTAGTGCTAGGACTTTGAAGAGCACAATGTAGAAGTTATAGGTTTAGTATAGCTACGACATTGATCTGAACTTTGATTTAGAATTTTGCATAAAGTTCTGGTTTTGATAAAAGGCTCTTTTAATTAACGTGGTTCTGACGTCAACCTGGTTAACATCTATCATTTTCAACACCCCAAGATACTTTCAGTTTGCCTCTCAAATTATTTCATAGTTCATTCTTCCAAAAAATAAAAACCAGAAGAATAACAATAGCTTTAAGTCTAATGCCATGGACACTATGCTACATAGCTTAGATAGATAGATAGATAGATAGATAGATAGATAGATAGATAGATAGATAGTGTGGACACAGACAGGCAGACATGTTGTTCATCACCCAACACGCTGTTTATTTACAAACTTTGTGCACTCACAACCCCAGTGCCTCTTGCACCGATTCCCCCAAGTCCAGGCCTCACAGTCTCTGTGCCTTGCTCTCCTGGCCGCCTCCAGTCCTCACTCCAGCTCCGTCCTCTTCCACTCGACTTCTGCCAATGACTGGAGGGAGGCGGCCCCTTATATACAGCTCCCGGATGAGCACCAGGTGTTCCCGGCATTCCTCCCTTGGCTACGCACCAGCGTGGCGGAAGTGCCGGCTGTCCTCCTGCCAGCTCTCCGGGCGTCTCCCAAAGTCTTCCCCCCAGCACTTCCTGGTGTGGCGGAAGTGCTGGGCTCCAGGGTTCCTCAGGCACCTGGGCGCCGCCTGGCGGTGGCCACAGGCCCCTACAGGGTTGGGCTTCCAAGCCCTCTATACAATACAACCAGGGCGATCGCCCCCTTGTGGTCTAGAGGAGGCACAAGCCCTCCTCCGGTCCTCCTGGGCGTCCCGGCGGGCTCTAGCCCCGACCGGGTCCCACACGGGATACTCCGGCATCGGGGCGCCGCCTGGCGGTGGCCACGGGTCCCTACAGGACTGGGCTTCCAAGCCCTTTACCCGAGGCCCCCTACATAACCAGGAAGGACGCCCCCTCACGGTCTGGAGGAGCCACAAGTCCTCCTCCGGTCCTCCTGGGACCACAATACATAGATAGATAGATAGATAGATACTTTATGTGTTCCTTAGGGTTAATTAAAACTCGAGAGAGAGAGAGAGATAAATTATATAACAACCAAGATACATCCAAACTCACTTAGGAATGTCTGGCTTGGATTTAGAGAGAGGTTAATTGGTTTAGAGTAGATAAGTTATCATACTGTACATGTTATATGTATGTACTAAGTGTGACCTGCAGCCATGGTCTGAATTCATGAAGTTTGTGGCAATGTCTGATAAAGAGTTTAAGGTTCTGAGGGGTATAAAAAAATGAATTCCAGCTTTTAGTTTAAAATCCATTCTTTGAACACTGATACATATGATAAGGGTAAATTTCACACAAAGGTTAGGAAGGATTTCTTCACACAGAGGACTGCAGGTACATGGAACAAAATACAAAAAAGCGTAGATGAGATGAGCAGCCTGGGACCCTGAAAGCTGGACTGTGCATTATGCTGGAAGCTTTAGGTAAATAGGATTCTGCTGTTATGAACAGAATTTTAATGTTCTTTTTTAAGCCTTTTGTGCCAGGATTTCCCCCACATCTCTTTTCATTAAGTCTTTTAAATGTTGTGTCAAAGTGATATTTACTGCAAATAGCCAGCTATTTCTTGTGATATTTGGCCTTTTTGTTTGCTAATTTGTGGCTCATCCCCATCTTGCTCTAATAGTTTATTCTTGTACTTTGCATTTCTTTGCCATTAAAGCAGTGCTATTTTATCATTAGAAAAATGTGGCAAGGTGATAATGACTAGTTCCAGAGAAGAACTGAAAAAGAAACAAAACAACACTACCCCATAAAGAATGTTGAATAATTTGTCAAAGACTGAAGCTTAAGTGGGTCAAGTGCAGACTTCATTATTGGGAAAGACAACAAGCCTTCCAAAGGGCTCTGGGGAATTTGACGTCCTGTCTTCTTTATACTGTACAACACCACCTGCCTGCAGTAACGCCAACAACCTTTTTTGAGTTCATGCTATATGTTTTATGTACTTTGGTATTCTTAAGTTATCTCTGAATATTTAAATATGCTTTATATTCCTAAATTCAAATTATTTGAAATGGCCAGGGGAATAAATGAAAGGTGCTTTAACAGCACTTACACTTTCCACAGGGTATTAATAGGTGATAAACCAATGTAGGCTATGTTTTCAATTCATTATGGAAAGTTCCAGAATGAGGCCAGGACCCATTGTCTAGTATTTAAAAGAAAAATGGAGGTGAGGACCAAATTAAACTGCGGCCTAGCAGCACTGTCACTACATTATTTATGTTGTGGTGAGCCTCATATACATATAAAACCAGATGCTATTGCTGATTATTTTACACAAGCTTCTCTTGTGCAGTGATGTCTGAAAGTAGCGTCACCTAGTGAGCCTAATTTTCTGACACATTAGGAGAAAGTCCACAAGCTTACTCTCACATTAATGTAGTTTTCTGTTAGATTACGATACAATACATGGAACCTCCCAGTGTTTTGGCTTGGATAGCCTGAAACTCATTAAAATTAACTATGGAACATATTGAACACTCTTGGCACATCCCCAAGCCCAGAATATACACGAAGGCTACAGCCACAGTGCTATGTTTTCAGTTAAAAAAGGCATTTTTAAACCAAATTGATCTTCGTCCCTACTAGTATTTTTGCTTTGTTAAAGAAAGTTCTCTGTAAACACTAAAATGACCAAAAGTGCATAATATGTAGATGGTTGCCTACACTGGGTATGCACGCATTACTGAAAAAATCCCTGAAGAGATGGAAACAATGATGCCCAGACGATTTATCACAAAACTGTAGCAACTGGTAAATTATATTCCTTTTGTGCATGTATGCGACATTCAAACTATGCAAAATTTATTTGTACAAGTAGGCAGCACAACCAGCCCAACTGAAAGCAACTCAGTCCTCTGTGCTGGACTATGTTTCTCTTAAGTGAAGGTTGACTAATCATGGGATGAGGCATTGTAATGAGCAGAATCCAATCAGGTAATGGCTACGTAATCAGCACAACCAAATCAGAGTGTGGTTTTTGAAGAACTGCGATTTTGCCAGGAGTTGAAAATACCGGGGTAGTGTGGTAAAAAGGTGAAAACTCTGCCTGCATATTTAAACAAAAATGTAGTTTTGTGGATGAGGGCTAAGTAGACCCGAGTTTTAAAAATGAAATGTTTTACTATAAACAGATAAGGAGAGTGTAACCAACAGGAGAAATAGAGACTGCCAAAAAAAACAGAAAACAGCAAATTCAATAGGCCATTTGAGTCTAGCTACAGCATTATATCCATGTCTATTATGTGGGGTGTCTTATCCACCTCCCTCCACAGTGCTACATAAACACATCTTCTTTCTGTTTTTTTATTACCTTCTGATCACTCCATCTTTCCAACCTCCCCTAAATTTGACGTCTTTCTCTGCTTAACTTAAGCCATGTGTAGATATCTCAGTTAACACTGTTGTCAAGACCAGGATCTGGGGCAACTCCTAGATTTTCCACCTTTCTTTCCCTGGGTAAGAGATGCGAAATATTAAGGCAAGGGCGATCTTAGGGGCCTTAGGTTCATCCTGTAGTTCTCGTCTTCTGTTCGTTGGATTTTACAGTTTGGTTACCTGTTGTAGACTTGAAGCCAAAGTCATCCTGTAGTTCTTGTACTTAACCCAGATTAATCCTTCAGTAAAGCCCTCAGGTTGACATCTCCCCCAACCTAACACTGGACAAATGTAAGAATCCAGACCAAATTAATATGAAAAGGTTATATTTATTAAAGTGCACAGCAAAATACAAGAGCACATGGTTAAATCAGTATAATACAAAATATAATTTGTGTTCCTATTTCCTATCTACTATATAACATCAATAATAATAGTTAAAATTTAAGTGACGAAGAAAAACAAAGGCTAAGTAATAATTCAGTAGGACTGACACAGATTCTGTGTTTCACTTCTCTCTTCAGAGTGGAATGCCTACATTGATCATTTCGACTGTGTATTTACTGTATATTTCATCTTTGGCTCAACTTTGTTGCAAAATAATCTTTTATTTCTGACTACCTTTAGATGTAGTTAAAAGAGCATTTGATTCTCAAGTTATTCCATAATCATCTTCGGCACTTCCCTTTTTCCTTATTTTTAATCTTAACATTATCAAACGTATAAAATATATAAAAAGTACATTTCTTTATAGTTTTACAAAGAATGTTTTTAATGATTTTAAAGGAGAAATAATGAGGAACAAATAGAGGAAATACCCAAGTATCAATTAAGTAAAAAAGTGAAGATCCTCACCCATCCCAATTTTGAGATGACTGAGGGAAGTGCAAAAACACAGAGAAAAAGAAGTACCAGCACATCCTAATTAAAACAAAATATACTATACTTAGTAAGTGTGACAGCCATTTCAAGAGATGATATAGGAGATGAAGGAGAGAAATGAATGCGAACAGCCAAAAGTTCAGCCTTTGTAAAATAAACTTCTCCAGCTATGTATTGAACATTAGTCTTGGCTTTTCTAGTAAGATGACAGGAGGATCTTAGCAGTTATACAGCTTATGGAAATTAACTTCTTATTAATAGTTGAAAGGAGTAGAACGAAAAATCTAGAAGTAAAAAAAGCTGTTGAGAGCAAGAAATGGTCATCTCTAAAGTGAATGAAACACAGGTGGAAATGGAGGATTAAAAAGATGCAGTTGGAGGATTTGACCAGGAACTTTAAGGGAATAACAATTGCAAATTGGGTTAAGGGCTTAATCCATCAAACAGAATTTCAAGGTGGTTATATAAATTCTGTGAACAACTGTATGTTGAATAAATTGACGATTGGGGATTTTGTAAGAATTTGTAACTTCGTTTAAAATTGAATCCCAGCTCAAGGGACAGGAAGGTGTCAAATCTAAATTCCACTTTAGTGAGACAAAGTGGGGTTTCTTGTCTGTGCCCTGAAGGTGAAAGGGAGTTTTGGATTGAAACAAATTTAGAAAGAGGGTGGGATGCAGTAGGGTTGTTTTGAGGACCAGCTTTAGTTATAGGTAAAAGAAAAAGGAAGAGGGAGACAGAAGATGTATAGCAAAGGTTGCAGAATGAAAAGAAATTGACTCTCCAAAAAGCACTGAGTATATGAATACATAGAAAGGACCAGAGCTCACCAGTATTAAGACATTATTGTAAAAGAAACGAATCTGCATGCACCATCTTTGCACATAACTTATGAGTGCCTTGACATTCCAAAAACACAGAGGGCATATGAAATTATAGAGCCTAATTTATTTGTGAAAGATATTCTTTCCTGTGAAAGAAAATAGATTAAAGAAGGGATTAAAACAGGGTACCATTGTTGATTTATGGAAATAATTTTGTTCTCTTTGCCTCCTCTGACTGTGACCTCTGGCACACTTGTGCAGTTTGCTGATGAGTGTGAAGAGCCTGGAATGAGGATCAGCACCTGTAAGTTTAAGGTCATGGTTGTCCTTCAGAAAAGTGTAGATTGCTGTCTCAAGTCAATGGGGGAAACAACTGCCCTTAGTGAAGTACTCTTATTCACAACTGGCAAACAAAGGGAGCATAAGATCGGCAAGTGGAGTGGAGCAATGACAAAATGTATAGTTGACTAGTTTACTACTGTCCTCACAGATGGTTATGAGCTGTGGGTAATTACTGAAAGAACGAGGTTGTGCGTACAAGCCACAGAAATGAGGTTTCTTCACAGGGTAGCTGACATTTCATGATAGGGTGAGAAGCTCAGCGACTTGGGAGAGCCTCAAAGTAGAGTTGCTGCTCCTCCAGATCAAAAGGAGCTAGATGAGGTGGTTTTGGCATGTCTTAAGGATTGCCCCAAGCAGTTCCCCCTAGAGCTACTCTGTGTACATCCCACAAGAAGGAAGGAGACACACTGGCAGACCCAGAACACGCTGGAGGGATTATTTCTTTTGGCTGGTTTGTGAACACCTGAGAATTCCCCAGGAAGAGCTGGAATCTATAGCAGGGGATAGGGACATCTGGGCTGACCTGCTTGACCTGCTGCCTCTGTGAGCCTCACCAGCAAAAGCAATTTTTGAAAATGAGATGAGATAAAAATAGATCTGGAAGGCAGAGAGGCAAGCCAAGGGGATGTGAAAATGGTGAAAAAAACAGTGGCATGGCGGATGGAAAATAAAAGGCCAAATAGAAATTTTGAAATAGACGAGGGACACGACCCAGTCCTTCCTGTTTCAACCATAAACCACAAAAAAGATGAAAGTTGTTAGCAAATTTCACAATAGAATTTGGTGGTGGTTAAAGATAGCATCACACTTACATAACTTTGACACTGAGATTGAAACAAAAGGGTAAGAGTGTTCTGTGAAATGAGTGACCATTTAACATCTTCGAAAACTTTGTGAAAATTTAATGTAGCAATATCTGTTGAAATGGGAGTTATACTAGGCCGGCACGGTGGCGCAGTGGTAGCGCTGCTGCCTCGCAGTTAGGAGACCCGGGTTCACTTCCCGGGTCCTCCCTGCGTGGAGTTTGCATGTTCTCCCCGTGTCTGCGTGGGTTTCCTCCGGGCGCTCCGGTTTCCTTCCACAATCCAAAGACATGCAGGTTAGGTGGATTGGCGATTCTAAATTGGCCCGTTTGTGTGTGTCCTGCGGTGGGTTGGCACCCTGCCCAGGATTGGTTCCTGCCTTGTGCCCTGTGTTGGCTGGGATTGGCTCTAGCAGACCCCCGTGACCCTATTCGGATTCAGCGGGTTAGAAAATGGATGGATGGATGGGAGTTATACTAATGCCAAGTGTTTAAAGGACTCAACAGTAAGGATAGGAAACGGAATAGATATTTTATACAATTTAAAGGAAGAAGGTCCAGTATACATAAACATTTCATAACTGGAGTTTACAATATTAAAAGACAGATTAAAAATATGATACAAAATCTTCTAAGACATTACCCAGAAAAATAGAAGAATATCAGCTATATACCAAGGTATTTTATGTGATGCATTATTGACAGTAACATGGGAATACAACTGCAAGTTACATAAATGTGCTGTAAACAGCTGTAGTGAAATAATGAAGAGCAAGGGGACAAGGGACAACATTGTTTTACTTGTCTATAGATGTGAAAATAATGAAATAGGTCCAGGATAGAAACTGATGCACAGGGGGCTGAGTATAATGTCTTGATCAAACTAATGAAAGGATTACTAAAGCTCATTGCCTGTTGAATTTTCCACAAATAATGCCATTTTCAGTGATAACTCTCCAAAGTCCAAACTACTAAGAGATTTGTTTGATGGTGCCAGTGCTTGTGGACAACCAATCAGAACAATTCATCACCCAAACCTCACTCATGATATTTTCTAGTTCAATGAAAAGTACATTCACTGGGGTTGGAGCTAATAAATATCAGGAACTACAAATGGCCTGAGTTCCTGTGATGAGAATAATACAAAAGTCCCAGATTTCTTAATGTTTTCCTGAAAAAAAAAGTTCCTGAGGTGTGATAATGCATAATGCTCAGCAGGCATCAATTTCCAAATATGATTAACCTTCTATTATGGCAATTACTAGTTGAAATGGCCACTCTAGCTACAGGCCACCAAAGTGGAATTCTCATGTGCAGTGGAAAAACTGGCATTTTTTTTCAAAACTGAGTTTTTTTAATTTTTGGAGTTACTAGATATTTCCTGATGTTATAAGGTAGTGGTAATGGCCAAATATGTCTTCATTGCAATCATTGCACGATGGAAGAAGCTAGCATGTGCATAGTATTTTACATGCAGCAAAACAAAAACCTTGCAACTCCACTGACCAATAAGGCAGCGGTTCTCAAACTTTTGTATTTTGTTAACCCCCAAATTTCTACCTGGAATAATTCTGCGCCCCCTGCATAATATAAGATATTTGAGAATAACCCATGATACAACTAACAAAGGTATGATACTCGTGCAGTGTTGCGGTATCCTATCATTTTTACTTTTATAAGATTTGCATGTGTTCGGCTAACTTCGATGAAATATTTGCAATTTATGTGCTTTAATAACTGTTAAAATGCCTTGTGTGGTTTTTGGTATTAATTCTATTCCCAAAAACAAAGAACAAATTATTTCTTTTTATTTAATTATTTTTCATGTAAAGAAATGATTAAATATGTTTTCATTTTTAAAAATCTAGTAAACGAGGACACAGATGAAGTCAGTCTGTGCAAGACGAATATATTTTCGTCTGACAAATATTATACCGATCTTAGTTGTATCATGAAAATAACACAATACGCAGAAAATTATTTAACTCAATTTGGCAATATTGGCAACGCTGCCAATGTGGTGTAGTTGCGCCGTATTATCACCTGATCTACTATTACCCGAATGTTCGTGACAGATACCGATATGTCTCAAACTTTTGGATTGAAAATACGCGACTATAAAAGCAGCAGTAGCGATGCCACTCATCATAGAAACAAACTTCAAATAGAAAAGGAGCTCAGAGTGTCGTATCTCGAATATCAAACCAAACCTGGACAGGCTGAGTACTTTAAAGCAGGCACATATTAGTCATTAGATCTATGCCTTAGAAATGCTTTATTTTAATTTTAGTTATAATGAATTTGTTGTGATTATATGCTTGCAAATTTAAATTAGAAATAAAAATGTAAAAAATGTATTTTGATGTCTTGCTCATTTATTCATCGCCTTGTACAGCTTCAGCGCCCCACAGTTTGAGAACCTCTGCAATAAGGAAAGACCTTACTCTCCCATCAATGAAAATGTTGAATTAGGATCACGTGATTTAAATGCTGCAACTGTGTGATTTAAATGGCAAATATTGTTGACTTGTGAAAAAAAACAATATTGTGTATGTGAAGCTCAAGAAAAATGAAATCTAGAGATCTTTAATTATAGGGGCGACATCATTTTCTCAATTTGCTGAAAACTTGAAAGATATGACATACTGATTTTCCATAGTTGCTGAGAAACAATCTCTGTGGTTTTGCTGACATGCTCCACCTAAAATAAAGGCTCTTCTCAGTTGTCTTGACAGCTCACCATTTCTTTCTTAATCCTCAGATTAACTAATTGAACCATTATAAATTCACATTAATTTAGTTTTTTGTAAACCTTAAGGTCCAGTTCTGACCTGAATCAATTTTTAGGCTGAGCTTTACTTAGTGGGCCAAGGTGGCAGGGAGTCCCTGTAGTCCTGAGATCCAACTCAATTTTAAAACGAATCTCCAGGCAGCTTACATAGCATGGAAACACATATTTTTTTTACAGACCTTCTTGTATTGGACTGGAGAACTTCTGTTAAATTACACAACTTCCATTACTTTACTCCCACTTTTCTGCCCTTGGACACTATCAAGATTTATCTTCCTCATAGAACAACTAATTTTTTCACCAAGGACTGGCTACATGCTGTACTTCACCACTGTCAGAAATTGTAAACTTAAGGTTTGTAGAACCATGTTGGAACCTGTCCATGCCATGTGGTGACTCCAGTTGCCTGGAATGCTGATCCCTAACTTCTATCTTTAAGTGTTTACTAGCAAGCTTCGGGAAAGGTGGCAGAATAAACAATGCACACAACAGTGATTAGCATAAATCAGCAATGAAAGGGTTAAAGAATCATGTCTTTTCGGTCTTATTCTGTCTGATCCTACAATGCTGCTACTTGTTGGACAAGCTGTAATAAACATTTTATGAAATGGTAGCAATTGTTTCTTGTTGCCTTAAGGGAATACAAGTAATTTTGTGGCTTGAGGGAGAGAAGAAAAAAAGACAAACTGCTTAGCATCAGAAAGCACAGAAGGAGCTCTTTTCTGATGCTGCATAAGCGGACAAGTCACATTAATATAACGGTGTAGAATAATGCTTGGGCACAGTGGGGATGCACATTGTTTTACTGCCGTCTTCCAAATACATATATTAGTCAATTCAGAGAAAATTACTTCTTCTTTTTTCTTTATATCCAGTCCTATCGGAGCAAGTGATCTATCAGCAGGCTGTTCTGTTTACCGTCTGCTCACACTCAGTTCCTTTATAGGGAACTCAGCACATTGAATATGCGAGACAAATGTTTCATAGTCCTATAAGGAGGCATGGTATTTTTCATTTTCTCCATCACTGGACATGCACACAACTATTTTACATGAGGCTGGCATAATTGCCCAGCCTAAGAGGTACAGTAAAAATTAAAATCAGGTAACTAATTCACCTGTTATCACCATTGCTTTCTCTAAACTGATCAATTTCATTCTGTAAATATAGATACAGCATCAAAGATAAAAATGAAATATTGTGCCTGCTGAATGCATAAATGAGTGTGTCACATGGTTGGTTCCTTGTGTCCAGTGCTGCCACAGCCCAAACATGTAATTGTACAAATGGTTGATTGTAGGTATTTGATATATAGTGCCTATAAAAAGTATTCAAGCCCTTGAATGTTTTCACATTTTATTGTTATGCTATGTTGAATCACAGTGGATTTTTTCTTTTTTTTTTGCTACTGATCAACAGAAAAAGACTCTTTAATGTCAAAGTGAAAACAGATCTTGGCAGAGAGGTCTAAATTAATTACAAACATGAAACACCAAATAATTGATCACATAAGGATTCATCTCCTTTAATATGGCACACCAGAATCATCACTGGCGTAGCCAATTGGTTTTAGAAGTCACTTCATTAGTTAAATGGAAAACACTGGTGTTTCAGCTGATTAAATTATAAATGCCCCTTATATGGATGGTCCAACTTGCAGTGAGTCAGTATCAGTACACAGATGGAGAGAAAAAAACCCTCCCTGCAACTAAGTGAAAAGGGGAATGAAGAGTCAGGGGATAACAACTTTTTTCCAAGTCACTGAATATCCCTTGGAGTCCAGTTAAATCAATAATGAAGAAATGACAAGAGTATGGCACAGTTGTAAAGATGTCTAGAGTGATGCAAGAAAAAGACTAGTAAGGGAGGCTTCTGAGAACTCTAAAGGAGTCACGGGCTACAGTTGCTCAGTTTGGAGAGACTGCAGCTGTTTCCTGGATGCTTCATCGGTTACAGCTTTGTGGGACAGTGGCAAAGAGAAAGCCACTGTTAAGAAAAATGCACCCAACATTTTACGTAGTCTTTTCCAGAAGGCACGAAAGACACAAAAATCAACTGGATAAAGGTTCTATGGATCTATGGTCTTTTAAGACCAGAATTGACCTTACCGGCCCTCAAAATAAACACCATGTTTGAACAATTCACATTACCAAAAATACACAATCCTCACTGTGATCATGCTGTGGGGCTTCTTCTCTGCAGTGAACCTTGGAATGCTGTGAGGGTAGAGAAGAAAATGAATGCAGGAAAATACAGAGAAGTCCTAGAGGAAAACCTGATGCAGTCTACAAGAAACCTGCACCTTGGGATAGATAGACAATGACTCAGAGCACAAAGCCAACGCTATACAATGGCTTAAAAACAACAATGGTAATGTCCTGGAGCAGCCAAGCCAGAGACGAGGTGTCCATCCAGTTGAGAATTTGTGGCTCAATTTGAAAAGAACTTCACTCACAACCCCCATACAACCTGACAGAGCTTGAGCAGCTTTGCAAAGAAGAATGGGCAAAAAGTGCCGTGTCCAAATGTGTAAGTCTGACAGAGACCTGTACACATAGACTCAATGTTGTCAAGGCTGACTAAGGCGCATCTACTAAATACTGACCTACAGGGAGGTGAATAATTATGAGATCAATTATTATAATTAATTGAGATAATTTTTCAGAAATCTCTTTTCACTTGGGCACTAAAGTGTCTTTTTCTGTTGACCAGTAATTTAAATCCACTGTGATTCAATGTTGTATAACAATAAAATGTGAAAACTTCCAATGGGGTGACTGATTTTTAAAGGCACTGTTTATATGGCATACTTCAGCTAATGGAGACACCATTACCGCCGCCAGGATTTAATTCAGGGGGGTGCATAAAGAGATTTTTTTTCTTTCTACGCTCCCCCCCGCAACAAAAACTTTTTTTGTATATGTATGTGCCCATTAAATACCTGCCAATACAGTCGCTATCTCTGAACAGTACAGAGCAGTCAGTTTTTGCATAGATAGATTAACCACTTATGGCATGACCTAATTTTTAATTTTCTGACAAAAAATCATCGACTTTTTTTTGTTATCATATGATCACTGGAATATAGTTAAAAATGTTATTGATGTATTCAGTGGCATAGGTAGTGCTTTTTTCCTTAAGTTTTTAATGTAATTTTGTAAGCACTTACATACAGCTAGACCTCTTTTACGCCGGTTAATAGTTCCGATTTCTGGGAGAACAGTACACTTTAGAGAAAATATTTCAAATAAAAATTGTAGACATTGATAAGTTCTACAACTTTTATGATAAATATTTTTCTCTAAAGCGTACTGTTCTCCCATAAATCGAACTATACATCGCGTAAAAGAGATCTAGCTGTACACTATATACTTGTATGTTGGTAAAATAGATATAATTATTTTTCGGGGCTTTAAAGTATTAGTGGCGTAGAAAGAAGGGGTTGGGGGAATTATAAATTTTAAAAAAAGTTTATATTTTTTTTCGCATTTGCATAATTATTTTGAAAATACATTTTGTAGCTATACACCTATACATATAATAACAATACACAAATAATAGCACGCTCTGAATGCAAAATATTATTATTTACGTAATAATTACAAAATAATGAATGCAAATGACAAAAATATACCACTATCGAAGCTTCAAATTATAATTAGATACTGCCTTTTGCTTAAGACACGCCCAGTTGTCTTAAGCAAATGCAGTTGATTGGTTACATAATATGTATGCTCTTATATTATAAGAGCAACCACCGTGTCATACGACCACGTGAAAATCGGACAGTATAAGCCGCCGCCGGTCGTCTCACACACGACGGCATGCCTTAAGTGGTTAATGTGAGTGTTAAACATGAGTGTCAAAATAAACAAACGAACGAAAGTATATTCTAAACCGTATGGTTTTTCTCATGGTATAAATATAAAGGTATGTTCATAAGGGAACTAAAATATTATATGACGTTACTGTGAACAAACTTCTATTTTCAGAAAGTTTAAGAAAATTTATTTTAAGAGAAAAAGTACGCGTTCTATATTATTATGAGTGACATAAGGCGTTTTTAATTTCAACCAAGAAGCGCAAGATCGATGATTTAGATGATGGTTTACGTACAACTGCAGATCCTATCCCGAGTACCAGCACAAGCCACGATCAAACTAGCATTGGATCAGAAAGTACCACTGATGAAACTTCGTTGGATGTCAATCCCAATTGCGTCGATATCGGGTTGTACACAAACACCAACTGTCATATTGATGACGAACTTCGTCTGAAGCTGCTGCAGGAATGTTGGACTCCTAGTCAAACGTATGATTTCAAGAAAGATGCAAACCCTGAAGCTAAACGTCTCTTCAGATTGGAATGGCTCAAGACATATCCATGGTTAGCATATTCAGCCAGTGCAAGAGGACCTTTTTGTCGAGTTTGCGTCTTATTTCGACCTCCAGTTCAACGTGGTCTGCAACAATTTATCCTTCCCCGTGTCTTAAATTTCACAAATTTCATGAAGTTGCACAATCTCACGCCAATTCCCAATGGCACATCAATGCAATAGCTTCTTCCATCCAGTTTCAGAAAATAATGAAAAAACAACAACTCAGTATTCGTGAAATTCTGGATTCAACATACCACAGAAAAATTGAAGAAAATAGAGACAAGCTTGGTCAATTACTTCAACAGTTTTATTTATTGCTCAGCATGAGCTTCCTCTTCGGGGAAAAAGTGATCAAGGTTCTGTCTTTACAGATATGTTGCATTTCCGAATTCAATCAGGTGATCAAG
Organism: Polypterus senegalus; assembly: GCF_016835505.1. Taxonomy (NCBI): domain Eukaryota; kingdom Metazoa; phylum Chordata; class Cladistia; order Polypteriformes; family Polypteridae; genus Polypterus; species Polypterus senegalus. The sequence continues at coordinate 43,986,893 of NC_053164.1, forward strand.
TTTTAAAAAATCATTTGGAATCTGGACCAAAAAATGCGTTATACATATCCCATCAGATTCAAAATGAGCTGATCCAAACCTGTGCAGATATTCTCAAAGAACAGATAATCTGCGAGGTTAAAAAAGCATCCGTTTTTCTGTGTTGGCTGATGAGACTGCAGATATTAGTGGAACAAAACAACTATCCATTGGTATGCGATTTTTGCGTTGCGATGAAGGCACGGGCAGTTGACAGTGTGCGAAGAATTTCTGGGTTATACTCTGTTGACCAAATTGGATGCAGTATCAATCTCAGAAGCAATCCTTCAGTTTCTGAATGATTGTAATTTAGATTTGTCGCGACTTGTCGGTCAAGGTTATGACGGTTGTTCTACGATGGCAGGTAAAGAAGGTGGTGTTCAGAAGCTTATCAGAAACAAGCACCCTAAGGCTTTGTATTTTCATTGTGCCAGTCATATATTGAATCTCGTCATTAATGACTTGAACAATGTCAAAGAAGTTCAAAATGCCAGTGGCACAACTAAAGAAGTAATCAACTTTTTAGAGAGAGCACTTTCTGACGATCTTTGATTCCTAATATTCCTCTGTTTTGTGAAACACGTTGGTCGGCAAAGTATAAAAGTATCAGAATATTTTCTGAGAACTTTTTGGTAATTGTCCAAGCGCTAGAAAAGCTTACAGAGGACAGTGCGAACAAAAACACAAAGGTTAAGGCTCATTTGCTGTTCACTGCTATTACAACTCCAACTTACATTTTGACGCTTTTAGTAATTGCTACTTATTCGCTAAACTCGAACCTGTGTGCAATCAGTTGCAGCAAGTAAATATGAACATTAAAGATGTAACTGCTCATATAATTCAATTAATAGATGTGCTGCAATCCCATCGAGACAATGTTTCTGAAGAGTTTTCATTGATTTTCAAAAAAGCACAATCGATTTGTGAAGAATTAGACATTGAATTAAAACAGCCACGGTTAAATAAAAGGCAAGTTCACAGATCGAATTTACTTTCTGAAAACGCAGAAGAATATTTTAGGAGGTCCATTTTCATCCCTTATTTGGATTCTATAATATCTTCTCTACAAATTCGGTATTCTTTTACACAAGAGAAAGCATTTTCACTTTTACAACTTCACCCAAAAGAAATGAGTAAATTGGATAAATCATCGTTTTAATAGTTCTGGAAGACATTAACAGTCTGTATGGTGATATTCTTCCAAACTTTATATCTGATGCTACCACATGGTATGAGATGTGGAAAAATAAAAACATTGCAAACGAAATTACCGATTGCATGAGTTTAATTGAAGAGGCTACGAAGTTTTATCCGGCTGTTTCCGAGGCACTCAAGATTGGCATGACACTTCCTGCAACAACCTGCAGTATTGAAAGATCTTTTAGCACATTACGGCGCGTCAAAACTTGGAACCGATCTACAATGAGTGACGATAGATTAAGTGGATTATGTATGCTTAGTGTACACAAAAAAAGAATAAATAATTGTCCAAAATGTATCGACAAAGTTGTAGACAAGTTTGGACAACAAAAAAGAAGGCTTGAGATGCCCTTTTAGAAACAAAGTGAATGATTGTTTATGTATAGTTGTAAAATGTAAACGTCTAATTGTAATTTAAAAATTTAAAATAAAAACTATTTTTTCGCGTTTTTTCTTATTATTGAAAGATTTATTTTTTTTCTCCATTTCCTTTTTTTTCAAAAGCTAGGGGGGTGCACGTGCACCTACTTGCACCCCCCTGCCGGCGCCCATGGGAGACACTACCAAGTGTTTTTTTTTCTTTATTTCTGCTCACTGTGGCCTGTCAAGATTACACACAACTCCCATCTTATCCCGTCCTGCTCTCCCTTCTCATTATTCATAGCTGTTATGCAGTTCTCTAGCAGCCTGATCAACACACCTACTTTGCTCTTTCACTAACTCAAACAGATCATTTTATTCTTTTCCTTATAATGCAACATGTGGGTGAGAGGGGCTTTGCTGCAGTATTTTCATGGATACACACACAATGAATGGATACTTGTATTCATGTAATACTTTATTCTTTTGAAGTACACCCAGTGTCCACTTTAGGTACACTTGCTTTCTAACGCTGATAGTGTGCTCTTTCAGCCAATCATGTAGCTATAATATATCATGAAGTCATGGTCAAGCAGTTTAGCTGATATCCCACAAAACATCACATTGGGTAAGACACATGATCTAAATTACTTTTATTGTTGGTGCCAGTCATGGTCATTATAGTATGTAAGAAATGGCAGTCCTCTTTGTATTTTCATGTGCTACAAAGTTTGCATAAAATAGGTCAATAAACAAAACATATCCAGTGTGCAGCAATTTTGTGGGTGAAATAATCTTAATCATTCAATATAACAGAAAGGCCATAAATAATCAGACAAATTGTCTTTACAACAGTGGTGGCAAAGGGCAATATCTGAACACACAGTATATTGGATAGGCTACTGCTTCTGAAAATCATGCCAAGTTCCACTCCTGATAGATGAGGTTAAGTGATGTTATGAGAGTAGCATGTCTAGAGAGAATGCAATGGAGAAAGCCCCCTATGAGAAGAAGATGTCTTCTTGTTTTGATCACTAGAAAGAAGAGTGCTCTCCTTTGTCTCGATTGACTAAACATTTGCCATCTGCACTCTTAATCCAGTGACCCAAATTTGTGTCTTACCTAAGCAAATTTCTTGCTGATGAAAAGTGGGGATGTGATTGTACAAACTGAACAGCTGAAGACTAGAAACATTTCACCTATGCTGACAAATATCTAATTGTGTGCTGACATACAAATGACAGGGTCAGAATTTGCCATAAACAGTGTGACTCGATGGATCCATTCTGCCTCATGCCAACACTATATGTTCAAGGTGGAAGTAAAATTGTATGGGAAATGTTTTCTTGGCACATATTAGGACTTTAATAGTAACTGAATATCATTTGAATGTCCCAGTGTTCCTGAACATTGTTGATGATTATGTGCATCCCTTTATGGCCACAATCTTCCTTTTCCCAAAGGGATACTTCAAGCAGGACAATGCATCATATCACAAAACAGGCATCATGCTAAGCTGGTTCCACAGATATGACAGAGGTTTCAGTTTACTTCAATGGCCTGCACAATTCTTAGATCTTAATCGAAACCAACATCAATTTACGCATCCCATTTGCAATACTTTCATTGTGCATTCTAAAACAGTGGAGATGAGTGAAGAAAATGGAGTCACGTCAAATAGAGTTAATTAAACGATAGGTTTTTAGTTGTCCTGGTGAAATGGTTGTCACCACCGAAATGCTCTCTTAACAACTCAACAACAGTGACTCTTGAAGCAAACTCACATCTTGATAGCTCTTTTTCAATTCTTGAGCACCATTTTTGAACCATTTGAAGGATGAAAAGATACTCTTAAGAGTCCTGGGGTAATGGCAGAAGTCATTTTCTGTCTTATGTTCCATTGTACTTCTCAGCCTTATTCTGAACATGAAGTTCACATTTGTGGACTGGCTCCATTTTACTATGATGAGTAGCATTTTAGTGCTTTCCTACTCTGACATCCACATGTCACCAATTGCTATGTGTGTTTACATCTGTGGACATGAGAACCTTCTATGATGTCACATCACATTGACTGTTCTTCTTTTAAAATGATGTTCCTGTTGAATAAGGGGACAGTGTCTATCAGCATTACTCTTCTTACATATGGTTACTGGAAACTTTATTTTCCAGGAAGACAAGTTTCTGAACCAGTCCCAGTTGGCTGCCTACTATACACTTATTATCTTCTCTAAAACATCATCTTTTGAAAGTCTGTTTTTCTCTATTTCCTAACATTCTAGATTTTACATTTACGAGATTCTTTACCAACTGCTAGAGGAGACATACAAACTCAAATGACACGGGGCATTATAAGACAATACTGAGAAGAAATGTTTTGGAAAATATTTTCCAACTTTCACTTGACCAATTATTTTAAAGTGTTGCATATAATATTTTTACTAAGAGAGCCTGCATTTCTGCCTTTTGTTTCTGCAGCACCTTTCCTTTTGTGCCTTTTCCCATTTACAGTTGTAGACTACCTCTGTGTTGTGCTTTGCTTTTTGAGCATTTTCTGTCATCAGGGTCGCCAGCGGACGTTGCTTAGATTTATCTTTCTATAACTCATTCTTTCTGCTCCTACTGTAAATCCTTCTAAAATCTCTTTGCTCAGACCTTTGCTTGCTTATTTAACCTTGAATCTACTTTGGCCTTAGAATGAAAATGTGCCATTTGTACAGAGAAAAAGTCTTCAATTTGATTAAACAAAAGTATACTACTGCAGAATGAAATAATCCAGCACAGTGTGAAATTAAGACCTGAGGTAATCAAGCACTTCTATTTTAACTACTGTGAAATATCAACTATCAAAGACAGAAATAGCCCAATGGCTAGTGTTTTACTTATTAAATCAAATGCAGATTCTACAACTATCTTGTTGTTCTGTCAGCGAACTGACAGATAAACTTTTTGAGCATGACTAGAAGGAAAAAGGGTTCAAGAACAAAATGAAATCAAAGTCAAAACGAAAGACAAAATTCAAGGCTGAGAGAACAAAACCAAAAGCAGCACACGAGTAGAGATTGCACAAGGCTTTTTGAGAGTTTTGGTACCCATAGATCAGATAAGGACATGACTTCCTAGCTGTCTGTTAAGCACAGACCGTGACCTCAGAAGCCATGCTCCTAGAAATGCAGGGAAACAGACCTAACCATGGGATTTCAAAATGGTGGCAATTGAAGACCTAAAATGGCACCCATTAAACCATTATTAATTTTCTGTAATTAATAAAAGGAACAGAATCCACAACCTCAAAAAAAAACCCAATACAAGTAGAAAACTATACTAAATAATTAACATGAAACCAAATCATGAATAAGTCCAAATCCGTAAATACAGCATTTTAAATAGGCCTGTAACAGCCTAAAAGACGTGTTTGTACCTTCAGTTGTCATTCAAAAAATGGCTCCCTGCTGTTAGAAGGCAGTAGGTGTACTGAAAATTATTATATACTGTATATGTTGAGAGTAATTGTGGGTTATGTGCTGCTAAAACAGTTCAGACTTGAAATTTCAAGCAATGTAACTGTTATTTTATATTAGGCGGAGTGGTGGCTCTGAGGCTAGGGATCTGCATTAGCAATCGGAAGGTTGCCAGTTTGAATCCCATAAATGCCAATAGGGACTCTGCTCTGTTGGGCCATTGAGCAAGACCCTTAACCTGCAATTGCTGAACGCTTTGAGTACTGAGAAAAGCGCTATATAAATGCAAGAATTATTATTCTTATTACTTATTGTTATTGGCAGTAGTCAAGAAAGCCCAACAATGCCTCTACTTCCTCAAGAGACTGAGTAAAGCCTGGATGTTCCCCACAACCCTGTGCAGATTCTACAGGTGTACTGTGGAATCCATCCTGACAGGATGCATCACATCCTGGTACAGCAACTGCTCAGTTCAGGACTGCAGAGCTCTGCAACGTGTGGTGAATACAGCACAGCAGATCACGGGCACACTACACGCTGTCTCAGGAAAGTGAACCGTATCAGGCGGGACCCCAGTCACCCTGCACTGTCACTTTTCACCCTCCACCCATCTGGGAAGCGACTAAAGTCCATTCGGACATGCACCTTCAGGTTCAGGAACAGTTTCTACCCAAATGCAATAAGACTCATGAACAATCAGTAACCTTGTGTCACCTCCACTGCTACCTGCACATATACTTCTGCCACCGTCTCTATTTATTCCGAGGATTCTGGTTTTATTTATTTACTCATTTATATTCGTTTATTTATTGTGGGTTTTTTTTTGTTTTTTGTTTTGTCTATATTCGCTGTCTGCGGGGGGCACATGCAAGCAAACATTCCATTGGTATTTGTACACATGACAATAAAGTGGAGACCATCAAGGTCCAACATTTATCAAAGAGTTGATCTTGTGTTTCTCATATAGAAGTTTTTAGTGCATTTCTTATAGTTTTTCATAATGATGGTTGCTACTATCAGAAACTTCAGTCTCATATTGAGGATCGCAAGAATTATTGGGTAGAGGGGTCTTTTCATCAGATTGGCTGGCCCAGCGCTGACTCAGCTGTGAAATGGCCAATTGGGAAAGGCAGTTTGATGGTCTCCAGGACTCTGAACAAATCCAAATCGAATTATGTGATATCATCTACTGTTGAATTGTGCTCTGCACTTGTAATATTTCTATTGTATTATTATATTGTATTGAGAATTGCTTGTGTTCTGTTCTGTGTATTATATTGTCTGTCTTTCAACTGCCTTTCCCAAGGTTTACTCCATTTTTTTCCCTACAAGGGTTTTTATGGGAGTTTTTCCTTGTTTTCTTAGAGAGTCAAGGCTGGGGGGCTGTCAAAAGGCAGGGCCATTGAGGCACTCCTTGTGTGATTTTGAGCTATACGAAAATAAATTGTATTGTATTGTATATGACTCTTATTACTTTCTGCTCTGTGTGCATATGTGTGTGTGTGAGAGAGAGAGAGAGCCAAATAACTCTTGCAATTATGATTGCTAATCTGTGAAAGGAGGTATGTGTTATGATTCTCTCACATGAAATGGCCAAACATTCTTTGATTCACAGTTTTGGTTTCATGTCCAGGACTTGTTTACTAGAATATTGTCTGCTTGGCATCGATCTTTTTCCTGTTAGTAAAACCACAATCTGTCTCCTGATTCCATTCTGATTGCTGCCATGCAGCAGAGTCAATACACTTGCTTGGGAGACAAGTATGCTAACCAACACTCATGTTACACTACCATCTTCTGCTGTGGGATGCTGTTTCACTTTCAGTCCATCACTCTGAAGTATTTCATGCCACTCATTCTGACTCCCATCCTCCCCCGGGGGAGTATGCTGAAATTACATAGTGAACACCTGACTTATGGTGAGAAACACCTTTGGGTCAGATTTGAAAAACAAAGCTGTGTTTTGAACATGTTCTCTTCGCCTCCTCCTAATTGGTGCTTTTTAATTTCGTAGGATGGTTTGGCTTTAAAGGTATGTCTGCCTTCATGATGTGTGTTTTCAGGAACTGTACTAACAATCTGTTGGACAATTTAGAGAGAGGTCAATTTAACATTAGCTCATGGGAAACACCCTGACCAGACACTGAAGATTATCCAGTTTCTGGCCTTTTTAACCAATTTAGGGTTGCTGAAATCCAGACAGCATCAGGTGCCAGGCATAAACCAGGCCTGGATGTGTACCAGCTTATCACATGGCACAATCACACACACCAAACTCACTCTCATTGGTCTGCTTTAGAGATACCAATTAACCCAATGCCCCGAAAGACAATGTTTACACCTATTTCTGTTTAGGTATATCTTAGAAAAGAAACATTACTGATAAAATATTTTTTATTTGTTTAGAAGTAATCAGTTTGCTTTGTTATTGTAGATTTTTTTGTGTTAGTCAAAAGAAAAAAAATGAATTCCACAAAAAAAAACCCACATTGTATTAAAACAAAATGTGAAAAGATCCAAGGTTTTTTTTGCAGCCATTGTAAGGAGATTACCAAGGACTGCATTACTTTTTATTCTGTTCCTAATGACTTTCAGTCTCTTCTGTGTGATCTAGAATAAGTAAGAACAGCCTTTCCAACCCAAGATGTGTTTATCTTTCTGCTTTTAATCGTATTTGTCTCTATTGAAAAATAAGAAACACTGCAAAAGTGAAAGGTACACTAATCATTTTGGAAGCTTAGTGTGAAACCTTTATATTGCTGCCTTTTATTTTTAATGAGTTCTGCTATCAGCACAATAGTTATTAAGTTCTGTTGTGATTTCCCCCTTAATAGACAATATTTAAATAAGAGAACAGTTTTAATATTATATTTATTTATCATAAATCCTTTTTTTGAAGCCATACTCAAGCTTTTGGATTTATAGGACTGTGCAGAGTCACCATGCATTCACCACTTTAATCATCAACTCGTGCCCCTTTCAGATAATTTCTCCAGTTTAAATAAAATGAGAAAAACGGAAAACTCACTTTCACCTCGAAAAGAGCATCCATCTAACCCCACGCACTTCACTAAGAGTCCTTAGGTGTGTTTGTGGGGTCTAATACACGTAAGTTCCTTATTCCTCATTGCAGCATTTTATGCCTTGTACTTCCAGATGAATATCCATTGGTTGTCATGCACAGAGAGCCCAACTCGAAGATTAAAGACAAAATCAAACCTTGATTTTTTTTAAAGTTAGACTGACTGGCCTTTATGGAGACACACGACCAACTGCCTCCTACTCACTAAGATTATGTAAATAAAGGCATCGACTTAAGAGTAGCCCACTTGAACGATGGAAAGATGTGGAAAACTTCACAGAGAAAGAGGCCTAGCCAGTGTTTGACCTTGGCTCAATGAAGTTATGAGGTACCTGCACTAACCAATAATCTCCTGTGCTGCCCTAATGTTTGAAATTTTACACAATGCATTTTTTTCATCCAGCTTATATTTGTACAAAATTATACAGAGGGAATAGCTGTCAAGGTTTGGTGGTGTCCCCACCCTTAGTCTCTTTTTTGCCCGCAAATTGTCCTTGCACCCCCCTATCAGTATCAGTTACCAAGCAACATTAACCTGTCAAATGATGTGAGGGCCTGGAATTTAAAAGCGGGAGCTTGTTTAAGGCTCTCCCCTCTAACATTGAGTCTTTTCTCCAAGGTTTTAGTGTTTTTGAGCTTTTTGACCCTTCTTGTTTTTTTCTGGCTTTTGATTTTTGACTGCCTTTTCATTTTTTGACCTCCTGCCTGTTTCATGGCTTACTGTTTTTTGATTTGAGCTCTCAAATAAAGATCACAGAACGTGACCTGTTCATCATAGAACTGACACCTTTGGCTCATCCCTGTTTACATCCTACATACAGTATGGCCTGCCATACTGCTGTTCTGTGTGTCAGGAAGTGGCTGGAGCTTCACACCAGTTGCTCCTTATTGCCTCCCAGATGGTACAGACCCCTATTCTGTTTGAATACAGTGTTTAATGTGCAGAAAACCTGTAATGAAGAAACAGTGTAGGAGCTCAAATGGTGCTTTATTACAGCATTGTTTTCCGTACATTTTTAAAAGCCCACATAGAGCTCCTCTTGTAAGGGGGTTCATGTTTTCTTAATTTGAGTCAAGTGATTGTTTTTATATAAACATGAACAAATATTAACTCTTAGAGAACCGAATCAGTAAAAAATAATAACAGAAATTGAATTAGGAAGATGCAAAACCACAGCATATCAAGTCATACTGCATAAAGAATTAATACAAAATTTGGAAAGAAATAAGCTAATAAAGCCCAGAATCATAACAGAAACCAGTTTTCTAAAGCTAAACGAAAAAGCATTTCCTTTGTTAACAAAGTCAAGATAATTACAAAGCATACAGCTCTGTGACATTACACATATGCAAATGACTCCCCGGTATCCATAACTGATGATGTGCGACAACATCGAGTTTCAATTAAGCAACAGGTAAAATAAATCATAAAAAACAAAAAAACAAAGCATTAAAATGACAGGGTGAGGTGGCAGTAAAAATAATTTTTAATAGTATATGATTTTACATTAAAAAGAAAAAAGACTTTAAACTAAATCTGTCACTCAATATTTTATTAACACTCAAATGATGTTTTCATTTAAATATTCTTCACTATGAAACTCTTTTTAAAATTTCTGGAGTGTGTTTCATCAGAACCGAATGACATTTTACACGTACATTTGTATCACTTAATGACAGCACAGCTATAAACCTGTTAAATCAATGTTTAGAAAAAAGATAACAGAGAGTTTTGCAGAACAATATTGCACTGAATCTTTTCCACATAATTCTGATTTTTGTTTAACTCTGGTTAAGCTTTTCCTTATCTTAATTTTTTTTAAATAATCTCAGTAAAAATTCAACGTTTAGAAGCAATACTGTGCACAAATTAAAACTGTGTTTTTTAATATGAGATTCTAATTAAATCGTTTAAGTTTCATATTATTGTTCTGATTTTACAGTTTAGTCTGCATGATGATCAGCTATAGAAGAGAGAGAAATAGAGAACAGTCCAAGTGTTCTATCTAGAAAGAGACAGAAGAAAAGTTCTATCTTAAAGAATGGGAGAAGGAGATGTGATCAACTTTTTGCCAAAGCTGTTACCCTAAAGACAATACTGATTTTCTGTCAACCCCTAATGCTATCCAAAAATTAAAGTCTGCAAACAAACAGAGGTTAGGAGCACAAACTGATACAGTGCATTGCCGCACCCACCACATGATAAATCAACTCAGGATCCTTGATTAGGACCTGAGTGAAGCCATGCAACGGGTGATACCTCAGCACCACACTAGTTCAGATGGAATAGTATTATGTTTTTTATGGTGGCTGGAATGCCAATTATACTACCAATCCCCAGGGCCTACCTGCAGGGCTGGATGCAGATTAATGTCATACCCAGGACAGAGCAATTGCAGGTTAAGGGTCTTGCTCAAGGATCCAATGGAGTAGAGTCACTTTTGGCATTTTACAGGATTCGAACCAGCAACCTTCCGATTTTCAGTGTAAATCTCTAGCCTCAGAGCCACCATTCCGCCCTACAAACAACGTGAGTGTCTAAATAACCAGAAAAACACAAAAACAAAATGAATAACTCATGAAGTTCTTTAATTCCAATCTTGGATACATCAGAGGCCACACACTGCCAATGGATCACCAAAATATAGTCACACCAATGGGGAACAGTGTAACTCATAAATGGCAGTGCCCACAAATAAACAAAAGTGGTGTCACATAATAATGGGAAAAATAGTCAGATTTCAAACAGAGAAAAATAAAAATAAAATAATGACAAAAAATGATACTACATTGTAGAAAATACCAAAATAGATATAAACATTGGCCAAAAAGATCACAGAAAATGAATACAAAAATCAGCATAACCTTTCAATCATGACAGAAAAGAACAGAGATGGGCCATGTGGAGAATCAGAGCAAATACGGAGATAATTTGGGGTGGATTCAGGGCAAGAAGCGTAAAAAAAGCTAAAGCATGTTTTGGGCCCCAATTCAAGAATCTAGATTTAATAAGGGATGGTTTGTGGTTGAAACGAGTAGTAATAGTACCCGCATAGCCCTGGTGCTGATCTAAAGACCACAGCACAGTCACAGTACTATTGCTTAGCATGTGGAGGTCTATGCAACCCTCCAAGGTATGACTTCCCAGACCATCGCTGACCAAACCGGTCATGCTAGTGGGTCGCATAATGTTCACTATGTCTGTCACATGTGCTCAGTGTGCACCCGCTCTCATCTGCCAGTGGTGGAGCTGCCAATTCTGTATTCTCTGGTGATTTCCTATTGAGCTGCACAGTGATGGGCTGTGAGCACAGGTCCCACTAGAGGACACTGGGCCTTCTTGCCACCTTCATGAAGTCTATTTCTGAAAGTCTGGTCAGAAACATGCACATCAGTAACCAGCTGGAGTTCAGTTTAGGGCTCTGGCAGTGCTCCTACTGTTCTCCTCACACAAAGGAGCAGATACTGTTCCTGCTGCTGGGCTGCTGCCCTTCTACAGCCCTGTCCACCTCACCTTGTGTGATGGCCCATCTCCTGTTATTTCCTCCATGCTCTTGAGACTGTGCTGGGAGACACAGCAAACCTTCTTGGAACCACACTTATGGATGTGCCATCCTGGAGGAGCTGAACTACGTGTGCAAACTGATTTGACTATGGGTACAACCTCATTCCACCACTAGTGACAAGGACACTAGCAAAAATACATCTAGAGAAGAATAAGCCAGGAAGGATAAGGAGAAATCAATTGTTTGTGGCCACCACCAGCAATACCATTTCCTTTTGGGGCTTGTCTTGCTTTTGCCTCTCCATTGCACTTGTCACTTGTTGGCACCAAAACAGGTGAAGTTTATTCACAATCACTTATGCTTCCTGACTGGACAGAATGATATCCCTGAAGCTTGTTTGACTGTTGTGTGTTAGACTATTGTGATGATTAAGGGTTCCCTTAATTTTTTGAGCAGTATATTACAAAGTCAAGATGACTATATGTCCATTTGATCATTACAATCAGAAACAAATGCATTCTGTCTGCAAATTTTGCTTGGCTATTATTTTGTCTTTTCTTATCCATAGATACCATAAGTAAAACTCATTTCAGAAAGAATGTAGCAGCTTCAAGATTTAATAAAAAGAAATGATCTTAATATGAAAATAACATTTTCTCTGAAACATCCTGAAAGCAGAGTAAGATGTGATCAGCTATTATAATCAAATTGTCATGCTACTCTAATATAAACTTAGCCAGGGAAAAAGTGCAGCTTATGAAAGGCGATTCATATGCAGGCTATTATTGAGACATTTATGTTTTTGCTTGTTTAATGATACAAAGCTTGAAATTCTGGGATGTCATTAATTTCCCCAAGATGAATTTTCTCAGTACATAGATACAGTTTCCTTGCATTTATGTTAGTAATAATGGGATTTTCAGTCTTGAAAAATTACTAATCTGCACGAGCATGCCTGCTTGTATATGTATTTAGTAACTGCTGTCGGGCTTTTGCAGCTCAGCAAAAAATTTAACTGGGTTCATTTCGACTGACATACCAGGCAGGCCTATACAAGCTGCTTTTCCACAGTTCCCCATTTTTGCGCGCATTTGAAAATAGCAATAGATTTAAAGCTTTGATATACAAAGTGAGAGGATGAGAGACTGGAAAGCAAATACAGGGGTCTATCTGCTGCCATGGGAACCATAAAAACATTTGTTTTCTCCCCATCTCGTTCCATCTATTCACGTGGACAGCACTCACTGCCCTTTAAATTAGCAGCCATAAGAGGAAAAAGCACAAATGAAACATTAAATCCTTTTGCCAGTAAACTTAAGAGTCTTAAGTATTCGCCAGAGAGTGTTTGTCATGATCCAGCTGAGAAGATAAGTAAAAAATATGCATTTTTTTCTTTAATGCCTGCTAGATTACTGATGAGTCTCAGAGGTTAAGCACCTGAACCCAGACAACGGAAACATGAAGAGATGTCTTTAATTGTGAATATCTCATTAGACAATAGATCATTAATCAAGGGAGAAACCTAAATTTATTGTAAGGGACTGCAGATGCCAATTCCATAAATTCAAACTTGCTTGGTACAGCTGTTTGAACAGGGCTTCAAAATACACAGATTAATAGCTGCTACCATTTGAGGATAGCAGGCAGGCAGAAAATCAAACCATGGCACCTGCCAAGTGGTTGTAGGTCTGCCAGCTACACAACACAGGCAAAAATAAGGCAGCTGGTGTGTGCTGTTGGTTAAGCCAACTGTGCATATTATTATTATTAGTATTATTATTAACAACAACAATAATAATAATAATATGTTTTATTTATGAAGTGTCATTCTCATACTCATTCAAGAGTGAAACATGGCAACCACCATGTGGAGGTGAAGCTAAAACCCACAGTATTATCAGTAGTCTCCAGCCCTCCCTGAAGTCAGTGCAAGCAAAAAACATATCGCACAAGGTAGTGCAGTCAGCCGTCTGTTGGTTCTTATGTCCGAGATTTAACTTCCAGACAGTTCTGCCCAACAATAAAGAGCCTTGAGACTGCTTATGGTAGGAGCAGTCCAGTAAGTGAGGAATTAGTGCCAAGCACTCTCAGGTTGGGCCCTGTGTTGTCAAGGTATTAGAGGGCAGAGAAGCCACTGCCTTTATTGTAAGGCTAAATATACCTGGTACCGTGGGCCTGATTAGTGTAGTTGGCACCTATTCTAGAAAGTATCAAGGTAGATTTCCATGGTGGATACCAGACATTTCACTAGGATACTTGGGTTGTCTTAATCATGGATAATGCATCCTGGGCTTTGCTTTCCTACAGCTGGAGTTCTGCTGTATATCCATGGTCGAAGGGGTTAGCAATCCAGCTGCTGCACCAAAGCTGATCCTACCAGGTGCCTATTCTTAGGTGTAGCTACACGGTTTGTAGGAGATGTAAGGCCAAGACAGGAGCAAGAAAGATATTTTAAAAAGAGGTGTTTGAAGACAGAAGAGGACAGCAAAGAAGAGATACCCAGAGTTAGACCAAGACCAATTAAGAAAGTAGAAAGGGAGAAGAATACACAAGGAACAGGCTAGGCAGATGAAGAGGAAGGAGGCAAAACAGAGATGGGCTCCAGGTATTGGTTGTAGTTTCTTGGGATACATGGTCCTCAGAATTTAGGAGCTAAGGAAGCCATACGGGTGCTTTCTTTCAGTTGGTACTCACAATGACTTAAGTAGTGTAATAAAAGTGTCTGCCTGATGAAAAACCACTGGAAAATTTCAGGAGAAATGGGAGGAGAGCAGAAGGATCTGTCAGCTGAGATTGATCATTAGAGAGAGAGAAAGAGTTACCTGCAAAAAGTGATTTGCATTTTTCTGTTGTTTTTTATATGTTTATGTCTGGACAGCAATCTGAGCCTGTTCTGTTCAGAACACTATATAAGAATACATTGAACTGGGCTAAACTAAACAGTAGAGAATTGTTAGTGATGGTGATAAAGGATAGAATTAATGTTACAAAACCATTTTTAATGGTGATTAAAAATAAATACATTCTTACGCCATCTTGTTTTTATTATAGTTATCGTTATCTTGAGGATCCTTAATTAGGGACATGTTCACAGGTTGCCATGTGGCATCATCAGCCTATGGCACTTCATAAGCAGGCAACATGGAGCACTCATACAGTACCTAGCATTTTTTGTTTGAGCATTTAAAAGAATCTCCAGTTTTGATCTGTTTTCTGCCCTGCATATTGTGGGTTTGGATTTATTTTTGGGGTCATTCTCATCGTGATTCTCAACTAACACTTTTTGCACCACCTCCAAGAGTGTCTTATCGTATTAAATTTTTGCATTTTATTTTTTATGATCCATCTTCTGATTCCATCTCTATTCGAAATGACTGTTGCTTTCTAGTCAGTACACCATGAGACAACATACAGTCTGGGGGTAAACTGGGCTGCTCTAATATAACTGAATGTTCTTGAAGATGATGTCCCAGCACATTTGAGAGTCTCTTGGAGGAAAGTCCTTTGACCAGATTTTGCTGAGCAAAAAGGGTCTGTGTGTCGATTTATACAGAAGTGTGTACTGTTGAGATAATAATTTAACATGAAGTGAAGAGTACAATAGCTTTTTTTTAAGGTAGATTGGCATTATATATGAACAAAGCATAGAGAGGACTAAGGAAATGTACATGGTAGGAAGCATATGTCAGTCAGTCATTATCCAACCCACTATATCCTAACACAGGGTAACGGGGGTCTGCTGGAGCCAATCCCAGCCAACAGGGGGCACAAGGTAGTAACAAATTCCCGGGCAGGGCGCCAGCCCACCGCAGGGTAATAAGTATATCGAACATGGAAATGACACTGAAGGCGCTAACCAACACTGAGCCATGTAATCTTTCTTTATGTATACAGTAATACGCTACCATGGCTGTCCATTTGTCTGTCCAGGATTTTAAATCACCTGTAGCTCACAAACTGTTTGACTGAATGACCTGAAATTTGGTACACATATAATACATGTCTACTATCCGTTTTTGGGGTGATGATTGACCTCCAAGGTTATTCCTCTTTTTATTTTTATATTATTGTAGAATCAACTGTCGTCAGCAGCCAGCAGGGCGGCACATGTGTATGGGCGCATTCCCACCCCTACGACCTTTGCCGTCACTTCCCCTATCTCTTCATATCTTAAATCATTCTTGAGGCAGATTGAACACTTTAGTGCCAGCTTAAGTGGAAAGTTAAAGATAATGTCCTAAGTAATTGCAACACAAACACTGACTTAATCAGTTTTAACATGAAAAGATGCCGACAAAAGAAGAGAAGAAGCGGGACGCTAGGGTGGAGAAAAGAAGAGCTGCTCAGGAAGCAGCAAGCACATCAATCTCTGAGCAAATGAATGCTAAACGTACAGAGAAAGAGGAGGAAAACTAGGAATGCTCAAGTCAAGTGTAGTACGCCTTTACTGTCCTATATATTAGGTCAAAATCCCTCAGAGGTTTGCCGCTGTTTTATTCTCAGCTCCAACTTTAAAGGGACACTGCAGGACAAATGGCCTGAAATGCTCCAGTATGGACTCCAACTTTCCTAGGCAGAAATCATAAACTGCTCATGTAGGAGATCTGTGCCTCCTAGAGTTGACGTGATAAATGCACAAATGTGCGGCATTGTAATTTAAAATAATAAATCCTATACTGCAGAAAACTGTTTTTTAGGTGTCCATTTGTCCACTCAGAGTGTGTAACTCTTCTTGCTTTACAGTTCAACTTTGGGAGGTGGGTATTGTGAGGGACAGCCGACATTTCAGTCCGGACAGCACGTCCCTCAACTGGGAAAAACAGCCTCTAAAGGACACTACATCCTCCGGAACACTAGATGGCAGCTCCTCTGTAAAGAAATGGCTCCTCAGATTCCCGCAGGGCAGCATGGACATGGAGTCCGTCTCTTCAGCCCTGTTGGGTACCGTGGGTGCCACCAGGGGGAGCTCACCAAGAACCCGGGGACTTTTGTGATTACGTCACCCCGGAAGTACTTCGGGGTCACGAGGACGGAAGTCCACTGTACTTCTAGGGCACTGGAGGAAGGAAGATATGAAGTTGACCCGGAGAAGAAATGCTTCCAGGTCATGGACTATAAAAGAACTTTGGGAACTCCCAGATGACAACTTGAGTTGAGAGGCAGGGTGGCTAAGCATCTGGGAGTGCAGGATTGTGATTTATTGGATTAGTGTATTGTTTATTGAGAATAGTGGAGTGGTGGTGCTTTGTGCACTTTATTATTATAATAAATAATAATTATTGGACTTTTACCTGTTGTTTGGCATGGTACCTGAGGGTTCAAGGGAGCAATAGCACCCCCTACTGCTACAGTATTTACCCAAAACATCAACCGTTTCTTTACCAATGTGTCCAAGATGTCCATTGTCACCTACACAGAAACACGCTTATATGGGAAAATTCAGTTACGTCAGTCTGAGCGTGAACACATCATCAGATGGATGCTAAGTGTAAATCGGGGTGCTTGTAAGGAATTAAACTATGGAGCCAAGCTATGATAGGCTAAGCTATCTCTTATTCAAAATGTATGAAGCTGAGACTTGCATTGCCATAAAGAAAAACTCTCAAGTTGTGTTTAACAATGATATATAAAGCAGCCAGGATGCATTTAGTGAACCTCAGTGGAATTTAAATTCAATCATTGCATATGAAAGATACAGAAATTGACTACAAAAGGTGACAAGACTCTTATTCTATGTGCCCAAGTCAATTCTGATTTGGCTGACTTGCTGGTCAGCAGAGGCACTTAATCCCCGATGTATGTGTGAATATAAGGAGGCATGAATAAAAAGTAACAGGGTTTAGTTAATTCCAAAGAAATCAGAAAGAAAAAGAGCATTTTCTCTCATAAGCTCAATGTGAGACTGGTGGGAACTGCAGAATAAGATAAAACAATAAGGCTGAAATCACATGCTTTACAAAATGCCGCCATTTCATTTGCACTGCACATTTTAAAGAGCTTTATCCCACTTAAGTGTCAATTCATATTGAAAACTCAGATGATAATTACCGAGCAGAAAGGAAAGACTAATGCTTATTCATAAGATCCTACAGAGGGTTTTATATTAAAATGTATTTTTAATAAGAAACTTTTGTTTAACTCTCTGGTACCTTGAGGCTTAGATTTCGATTAAAATACAAGCATTGTCCAAACAATTGAAAAATGAGAAAATAACTGATGACAGCGAAACTACAGAGCAAACAAAAGCAGGCTGATAAATCCTACGTATAAATCAGCTGAGTCTTCAAGGGCCAGCCAGACCTTAGAAGTGAAATGACAGGAATGTGTCTGAAGCTCATTTATGGTAAGCCAGTTAAGGGAGCGTTATCAGTGCTTAGGGTGCTCTTATTTCAGCACTTTCAGTGTTACCTTCATTGACTATTCCAGCTGTTAATTAGAATTAGGTGCCTGAAATGAAAGCCTACCTGCAGCGCTCCCCAGGGAGTTCCAGCGACGCATTATCACTGGAATAAACACGTTTTCTGCCCACAGTGTTCAGTGTAAAGGAAATTCTTTATTTATTTTTCAGGCATAATGCTATCTTTAACACACAAAACTGCTAAGTACCACAAAACATCATTAGGTCTGTGTCAGAATCCTAGAAAAAGAAAAATGCTGGTCAGAAATGTAAAAAAGACACTTTATTTACGCCTTCCTCAAAACAGTTGGAAGGACGCAGAAAGAGGAGAAAATACTAAGAGTGTCTCCTCTGTTTCTTTGTAATCAGTTTTAGAAAAGAAAATACTTTCTTAATATTAAAATTCTTGGAAACTGTGTATTCAAATGACCTTCTGCAATAGATAACTGTCTAAATAAAGGCTTTGTGGCACTAGAGAGCATAATTTCATTTATGGGATTTTAATCACACATATAGTGTCTGACATTTTCTTATAAAAAGGTGCACAAAATTGAGATACTTTTTTTGAAGGCTACCCTCAATAATTACAGCTTTTATTGACATATCTTATATGTACATTACAAATTATGTAATGGTAAATTGAATTGTTAGAAATGAGCCATCTTTGCTGTACAGGAAAATGTTTTAAAGGGACACAAGAAGAGGAAGACATTTTCTTTGGAAATGTAAGCTAGGACATTACTTTTCCCCACATATCAAAGGCTCATCTGTCCTTGAGGATAACTAATATATCACCTGGAGACATCACATCTATGAGTGAAGAATATCACTGGTTATAGTCCTAAACCTGGGAGGTAATGCAACTCGGACACTCCTAGTGACTATCTGTGTGGAAAAGGTGACGTGAGAATGAAACATGTTCCATTACAAAATGAGGAAAAGCCCTGGGGAAAGCATTTTTATCAGGCCTGACCTGGAAGTCACAATTTCAGTTCTGCAGCATAAAAATGCATAATGCAAAATAACATTGAAAATGAAATTCTCGGAACATTTCTGTCAGCATTCCCTCCTGCTCCACGGCTTTGGTCGGACCTTTCTATGGTGTTTGACGACCTATCAGAAAAGAATTGACGCCAATACTTTAACAAGCAACAAAACAAAAGGCTGCCTTGACCAGGTCTCTCTGCAAGTCACAGAGATAATAGGGATAAGCAGATTGAACCAGTGGCTGTATTTAAGGCAAAGTTTTCAAGGTTCTTTACCTGTAATTTCCAGATGCTACTGCAGTCCCACTCTGCCCACAGCTCTACTAAAATGATGTCACAAGTCCTGCAACTCTTTTAATCTCTTCTTTAAAAACATACACTAGTTTTTTCTAACTACACAAAACGTTGTATTTTTAAAATCTGATTACTTGAATGTCAAATAATATAGCACACTGCCATCATTAACAGAGAAGATATGATGACACACCATGCCACATGACCTCCACTACATGACTGGCAACAGACATAGCAGTATTAAACAATTTGGCTGTGACCAAAAATGTGAAGAACTTAGTAACAGATAAAATAATTAAAAACTGTATAAGCAACCCAAAGATCCATAACAAAATTACAAAAAATAAAACAGACACTCTAAAGAATCCAAAACACTGCTTATCACAGGTGTAGAAATATCCATGACATCTATTCAAAATTATTTTCTTTAAAATGTATCCTGTTCATGTAAAGTCCCAATGATATAAAATGAAACAACACAATTGAATGACATATTTTCATAGGAAAAACAGAGAGATACAGAATTACAGTATTTACAAAAATAAGGAACGTCAAAGCAAAATCAAGCAAACTCCTGACAAGAAGCTGATAAACAAAGACAATATGTTTAGATGGAGACCATCTCTCTCCAGTACCTAAAAAAGAGAAGATTACTGTGGATTTCATCTCATCTGTATGATCTTAAATCTTACATATATAAACGTCTACATATGGAAGTGTGTGTGCCCGTCCCAGAAGTGAGAGGTGGAGTCGGGGTAAGGGCTCCACATCTGGGGAAACAGAAAATTTGCTTAGCCGCTCATAACACAAGCGAGGCCAGCACGTCAGCAAAAAGAAAGACATATTCGCTTAGCCGCTAACATCGGCAAAATTAATTATTTTTCCTCCTGCCCCTAATGCACAAGCAAGGTGAGCACATCAGCAAAGCAAAACCTCCTAGGAGAGAGATGCCCAGAGTAGTTCCTTTAAATTACCTGACATCTCTACATTTCAATTTTTTTTCTGATGATAGTTTCTAGGACCCCAGGCTTTTTACAGCATGGGCTTACACAGCTAGTTATATTATTATATTTTCTGTTTGCTTATTTACGCATGTACATGAAGCACCTCTTGAATACCATGTTTGAAAATGATTGTCATTAGTGCCATTCATGCTCAGAATATGGGGTGAGGCAACAAGGTGATCGTCTCAGGCAGCACTTTGATAACGGCTGCATTGTTATTTAAAAGTATTGTTTTCCCATTACATAATAATAATAATAATAATAACACAAAAAATAAGAGTTTTAAGTGTGAACTTAAGGAATTACTTAAGGATTTTACTCGTGTACCACGCGCCCTTGTGTAAGACGCGCACCCTAATTTTTACAAAGAAAATCGCAAAAATCGTTTTGCCCCGTGTACAACGCGCATTGTGATTGTATAGGAAGCGTTTAGAGAGAGAGAGCGTGATTGAGAAAGAGCGTAAGAGCGTAAGCAAGCGAGAGAGAGAACGAGTGCACAAGCAAGCGAGCAAGAGAGAGCGTGAGTGCGCGAACAGCCAAGCGAGACAGAGAGTGCGAGTGTGCGAGCAAGCTAGCGAGAGAGAGAGAGAGCGCAAGTGCGTGAGCAAGCAAGCAAGCGAGAGAGAGAGCGCGAGTGCATGAGTTAGCGAGCAAGCGAGAGATAGAGCGTGTGTGTATGAGCAAGCGAGCAAGAGAGAGTGCACGAGCGAGCACGAGAGAGAGAGCAAGACAGAGAGCGCGAGCAAGAGAGAAAGCACGAGCAAGAGAGAAAGCGTGAGCAAGCGAGCTGAAGCAGAGGAAGTAAACATTACAGAATTACATTTCCTCGTGTATGACGCTTACCTGATTTTCTAATGCTAATTTTGGGGAAAAAATGTGGCCGTGGTACACGTGTAAATACGGTACTTCCAGTGCCTTGAGAAATATTTTATTTAAAATTTTCTTTTTAAATTTTGCATTATAAAGTTTGCAACCCCTTGCCTGACTGTGAGCGTCTGAGAATCAAAATGTTGCATGCACATTGCAAAACTACTTGGCATTAATTTTCAGGATTTTTCAATAGTGCATCGTATACAATATAACGCTAATGTCATTTTGTAAAATGTACTTTATTTTCAAAATTTGGTTAAGGTATCATTTACCAGAGCGTTTGTTAAAAGTCTCTTAAGTTAACACCACACATGTTCACTTAGAAAGGCCAGGAGCCTTTTTTATATATATTTATTATATACAGGTAGTTAAGCCTTAGAGAAGTTGTCACTTTGTTGCAATTCTCCTTTCCTGATAAGCAGGTCAGGTCAGATTAGGTTGAGGAGCATGCACTGGTACAGCGCATTGCCACACCCACCACATGACGAAATAGCTCGGGATCCTGGTTGGGAACCCCTCAGGCAGGCACGCGGTTCAGTCCCACCCTTCGGAAATGACCATCCTGAGGATACAAGCCCATAAAAAACTTCAGTTTGCATCATATCATAAAGATGATACTTTTTTTTACACATACTTCAGAAAATATTCAGACTTCTTCACTTTTGGCACATTTTGTTCTGTTGTAAATTGAATTTTAAATGGATAAATTTTCTATTTTTGTACACTTACTATCTCATAATGGCAATTTAAAAATATGTTTGCAGAAAGACTTGCACATTTATTAAAACTAAAAACCAAAATCTCTCATATGAGTACTCAGACCCTTTCCTGTGGCACTTCAAGTTGTGCTCAGGTGAATTGTGTTTGCTTATCCTTGAAATTAACTGGAGTCCTGTGGCAAACTGATGGACATCATTTAGAAACACACACCCACTTCTGTATATAAGGTCTCACAATTCACACAGTAAGGAACTCTGTGTAGACCTCCACAATAAAACTGTGGTGAGAGTTGGATCAGGGCAATGGCAGGTGTGGCACAGTGGTGCAGTGCTAGCACTGCTGCCTTGCAGTAAGGTGATCAGGTGCCCCCTGTGTGGAGTTTGGATATTCTCCTTGTATCTGCATGGGTCTTCTCCCATTGTCCAAAGACATGCAGGTTAGGTGAATTGGTGTCTCTAAGATGACCCTAGACTGTGTTTGGTGTAGGTGTGTGTGTGTTCATCCTGCAATGAATGGGTGCCCTGCCCATGGTTCGTTCTTGCCTTGTACCCCATCCTAACTGGGACAGGCTCTAGCACCCAGTTAGCTCTTGTCTGGATTAAGTCGGTTAGAAAGTGACATGAAATGACATTTCTGAAACAATATTTTTACTCTGAATATTTTCTAAATCCACTGTACCTTACTACCTTTTACTCACGAGGTTTGCCTTAAAGTGTTTAAAAGACAGCTAAGCACAAAATGTCCTGCCTCCCTTTCTAAGAAGACACTGACAATGTATATACATAAAATAATGGCTCATTCATCCTAGAAAATGGGTCTTTTGATTGCTAAATTGGCATTTTAGGCTGCTGGCTGGGAGCCTCTAAGTATAAGGTCTCTTTCTGTAACAAAGTGGTCTCTTCCACTATTAGGCCAGATGTGTGAATTATACAAAATAAATTTAATTTCGCTTTGCAAGAGGTGGAAATCCATCAATGTCCTCTCTTTCCAGGCATTTGGCACTTCTGCAAATAATATATTTATAGTCATGTAAAAAAAAAATAGTAACTAGAATATTTAAAATGCAAAGAGAATCCATAAAAGAATAGTATTTGATCAAATGGGAACAGAATAAAAAAAGAAAAATCTCAAAATATTTTTGCATAGGTTGAGGTTTAGAGGATTTTTTGTCATTAATGCCCTTTGGATGAGATTATTATACACACACACACACATGTTTAATACTTTTTTCTTTTTTCTTTGTTTCAGCTTGAAGGGCCAAGCGTGAGTTGTTGTCACGGCAACAGCAGTTCGGCATCTATCGGATTGACTCAGTGCCTCCAGAGTCACGTCCTGCAGGACCTTTTTTTTCCCCAGTCTCTTTATCCAGCAGATAAAACTGCATAATGGATCAAACTTTTTTTTTATGTCATTTTACTCCCTTGCTAGACGTGTTTTTTGTATTATTAAAATAAATTCTTGATCTTTAAGAAGATTTATCCTTAACCCTGATCTTTTTCTTTTTTTTTTTTTTTTTGCCTTGACTCTGAAGAAGATGCGCTGGCCGGTGCTGTACAGGACACTTCTATATGATGCAGCTGATTAATATGCCCAGGTTTTGTTCCTTACACAGTGCTGCTGTCATTTGTAGCACAATGGGTTCTACTGGGTTAATGTATTTTAATTGAATTTAAAGTTTGGTGTACATAATTGAGTTGAAGGCTATATTTATATAGATCTATGTATAAGATAATTTATATAACATCTATAAGCATGTTATTAAAATGACTAATGATTTTTAGCCCATGTAATTTATTCTTTTTTTTTTTTTGTAAATTTCTAATGTAGTATAGAGGCAGTGTTTTACATTAACTGCATTTTGTAATTACCTCACTTATTGTCACTAATGTTTAAAAAATAACGTGTGTATTGTAAGTGTGTGAATGTTTCTCAGCCGAAATTGTTAAATGAGTCTCTGTCATGTCCGACCTGAAATGATCGAGCTCACCTTTCTGATTAAGACACTAATTGGAATGTTGATTTTCTTGGCCACGCTGCATATCCATCAACATGATGTTACATGAAGCAAGATGTCTCTACCACATCAGAGGACTGAGCGCATGGCTGAACCTAAGCAGACATTTAATCCGTAAAATAATTCACCTGTTATCAGTATACATGTTTGATCTGTGAAATGAAAGCATGGCTCCATCTGCTGATTGATTTATTAATAAAGGAGATCACATATTTGGTCAAAGGTTTTCAAGATTAATTTAATAAAGAAAAAGTTTTTTTTTTTTTTTTTTATCGAAATTTCAGTTAAGTGGATAAATGATTCATATTCATTGCAATCTTCCACTGAAGATCATCCTATATTTAGTAGACTGTTTAACAAATGAGCAGTTTGTTTACAGAAATTGGGTTCATGTATGATTAGTGGGTTTGATCATTAATTTGATTGCTGAAAGTGGTGGGTGCGTAGTTTTTATTTTCTGTTCCTTTAATTACGCGTGCTCCAAAGTTCGCTTTCTCCCCTGCAAACTCCTACTCCAGAGAAGCTTGATGTTTCTACTTCTGCCAGATCTATTTTAAAGAGTGTTAATTTTCAGGAGAAAAGCGTGGGTTGAAAGATCTGTCATAAATAAATACTGCTGTTTCTGCAAATGTATTGGAAATGAAAATGTAAACAAGAATAGATTATTATAACACACTGATCTGATGTTATGTTTTTCTTTTCTAACATATTTAAACTTTATATTAAAAGCACAGCTTCTCTTTGGCTTTTGGGTATGTTATTGAGAGAATTTTATGGCAGAAAATTGTCCCCAAAATAACTTAAGAACATTTGGGGTGTAATTTCTTAACAATGAATATGTTCCAGACATATCTGTAGAATTTTCTTTTCAATAGGCTCATCCCTCAAGTGAAGTACATCTCCTCTCCCAAAGTACACGCTATACAACTCCCAAGGTATGACAACATACAGTAAATGATGGCTCAGGATTATTTTCTGAATCTTCATATTTTATTTCATTTGGCTTGTTTGGTTAATTGGGTGTCAGACAGCAGGTTAGTGTGCATGGCTAGACACAAACATTACTTATGCAAATATTTTGCCATACATTGATTTGAACTAAATACAAATGCAACATAAATATGCTTCTGAATAAAAATAATGACATCACATTCATTCATTTATCCATCTGTTTTGTGAACCTCGCTTTTTCACTTCAGGGCAACACAGCACCACTAGACTTAAGGCAACAATCAACCATGGGTAGAACACTAGCCCATCACAGGGCATACATACATAACATTTTCACTCACAGTGGGCTAATGTAAAGTCACAATGGACCAAAATGGCAAATCTGTTTGACTTCAGAGTGGATCAGGGTAGCTGGGAAGAACCCAGGTGAACACAGGAGGGAATGTCAGAGTTCAATGCTGAAAGCAGTTTAGCAGAAGGAGTAATAGAAGTGAGAAATGTGTAGATTCCCAGAGCATGGGTACTGAAGCTAAATGCCACAAGACTTTGGAACAGACTTAAACATCTGCATCTTTGGCAATCACCTTTAACCTATCACCTTTAACCTAGGTGAGTTACAACATCTGACATATAATTGGTTACATTTCTTTTTGTTTTTCCAACTGGAGCACAAGCAGGCAAAGTGAATTTGTCCTGGTCACACAGTATCAGTGTTTGAAGTCTAACGCCTTAAGCATTATGCCACACTACCTAAACTATAAGTAAAAAAAATAAAATAAAATAAACAAGGTAGGAATGTAGAATAAACACCCATAATCTCAGCTTGCCAAAGATATCATCTAATATTGTGGTAACCAGTTAAGTCCATGAAATTTCAAAACAAGGTGGGTTGCTCTTCCATATTTAACTAATGATCCATAACAATGAAGGAATACTTGTGCATTTTGTCAAAATAGATTCTGTCCATTTCTCCTCTAGCCACTAAATTTGTTTTTTCTATTTGTGAAGGCTAGGGGCCACCACTGAGCCCCAAACCCCAAATGCAATACACAATACACAAAACAAATTACAAAATACCTTTATTACAATCACACAGGTTGTCTCTTCTTCTTTCTCTCTCTCCACAGTGCTACTCCTCCAAGGGGAGTGTTCCCTGTCTCCACTCCCAGCTCTGACTCACCTGGACAAGGCAGTGCAGTCTCTTTTATTGGAGTCAGGGCAGGGCTTTGCCTGTTGAAAATACTTCTGGGCCATACGGAAGTCCCAAATAGTAGGGAGTGCTCCCAGCAGGGCTGCACTACCGGACTACAATTCCTATCATTCCTTGCCCCTGTCCGAATGGGTACCAATATCCAGGGCTGCTGCCATCTAGCATACGGGGAAGACAACAAGCAGGAACTATAATGAGATTTTTTTTTTCTGGAGGCTGGAGGGGTGTTAGTTCTGACATTTGCCGACTAGGTGCGTGAACTAGACTGCCCCTTGCATCATTTGGCCAAGCAGCATCCTTGGGCAAAGGTCTGTAAGATCAGTGTAATTTTTTTCTTGAGCCTTTGTTATGGTCTTTGTTGATGTTGTGATGGCAGACTTGAAAGAGTAACGTGTTTACATCAAGTTCTGTTTCCTTTTGGGGAAACAGCAGCAGAAGCTGTCACAATGCTTTCAAAGAAGAAGCTTTGAGGCAGGCAAGGGTTTTTACTTTAAAATGCTCAAGCGATTCTGTGATGCAGTGCAGAGAAAACAACCCAAATTGCATTGATCAGGCAAGTGGCTTCTGTATCACAACAACACACCCGCCAACACAGCATTGAAAAACAGGATGACAATGGATTCCCACCCCCCTACTTCCTGGACCTTGCACCCTGTGATTTTTTCTTTTTTCCAAGAATGAAGAGGAACCTTAAAGGAAAACGTTTTGAGGATATAGAGGAGGTCAAGAAGCAGATGACGGAGGCACTGAAGGCTTGAGTTTCAGAACAGTTTTGAACAAAGGGAAAAGTGGTGAGAGAAATGTATTGTGTCACAAGGAGAGTATTTTGAGGTTGATTAAATTTGGAAATGTTCAGAGAAATTTTCAGTTTTTTTTTTTTAATTCTTGTTATTTTTGAGCCCCCCCTCGTATAAACAGTCTTGTTCACCCCAGCAGCTAAAGGTTCCAAAGAGAGAGCAAACAGAATTGGGAACAATTGATAACCCTTGTAATAAGATCTCACATCCAAGGATTAAGGTGAGAAGAGGAAAAATAACCAGGAGATGATTATAAGCTTAGAAATATTCAAAGAGAGCAAACTGGTCAGTACTGAAAGAGGCAGAATGATCAGGCAAACCAAACATGAGGGCAAAACGAGAAGCAACGTTGAAGGTAAAAAAGAATTAAATAAACTGATAAGAAACCTGACACTGTAAGTTAATTATAGTTATTAGTACTAGTTACTAGTATAGTTTTTACTAAATTTTATCCAACCAAAGAATGAAACATGTTGAAACTAACTACCACCATACGTATACCGTCACATTCTGAGATGAAACTAGGGAGACGATCATGGCTCCCAATGCGTAGCATAACCAAAGAATAAGACTAAAAATAAAAAATAAAACTTTCTCAAAATAAACTAAAATGAAAAGAACACCTTTAAACAGACTCTGCACAATACAAAACCAAAAAACAGATCAAAATATACATATATACTGTATTGATTACTACAGCCCTGGCTAGAACCCCAGCTGAATTTGCAAAGTGTGGGAAATGTTAGAGTTGGCCAAAAACAACTAATGAAGGGGATGAACATAAGGATTTGACATATTAATGAATCCTGGACCAAATTCAATCCATTCAAATGTTTTCCACAGGTAAGTAACACTACATCTGGAGGAGGTGCAGATGGAGAGGGGCAACTTCAATGACATTGTTATGGAGTGGACAAATTTCATTTTAGGACTGCAGACACTATATTAAAAGCAAGCAACAATCTGTATTGGTTACAAGTCTGTCCTCTCGCAGACTACAGTGACCTGTAAATGAACTCTCTACACACGAGCAGTGCTGTGAAATACTGTGCAGAGCAACACAGTGAGACACTGTTTTATTTCAGTTCTATGTATGTTTTTTTATTATAGCCTATAAACATAAAGATAACTGGGGACACAATAAATTAGTACCTTTGACATGATAAAGTTTTTACATGTACAGTATATTTATGATGAAAGCTTTTAGACAGTGCTGTCCATCACCAGAATAGCTAGCCAATAATTTGTATGTAACAACACAAGTTCCCCAGGTCAGGAGATAACAAAAAGAGAGAGAAAGACTCAACTCCATTAGAGAGACTCCATCCAGAACATCTAAGATGTCATCCATACAACAGCCTCACTGCTGAATCTAAAAGCCGCTCAGCCACACTCTTCTTCTGACACAGATGTTACCTTTATCTTTGGGACTAGTATTATTTAAGCTATCTGACTTTTAAACAAGGGTGTATTTTCATTTCATTTACATCCAAACTTTACAATTACTATTTTCTATCATGTGCTTTATTTGGTTGAAAATTTTATCTATTTTAATAAATAATGATTTCCAATTTCCTATTAAATTTTTATACTTTGTCTGTACATCTTGAGTGACTGAAGTAGTAAAGTAGATACAGAACAGCTGATGTGGGAAGACAGTCACTTTCCTTCCCACAGGTTTAGCAGGCTAAAGGATTCTATATACATAGAATCTAAAGATAGTTGATGGAAGCATTTATAGTAACACGGAGGAAGCTGATCCTGAAATGCTGAGCAGAATTCAGGAGGTATGCTTTCGGTATCCTGTGTTGTTCCAGAAAGAAAGTGTCAAAGGGGTCAAAACATGCTGAAAAGGTAGAAGCTGCAGCCCTAAGATGCTGCCACAGAACTCACACCATACAATTATTGTAAAAACACAAATCACATATGCAGCATCACAACTGCTCTCTAGGAATTCTGCTTTTCTTCCCAAATACCTAGGACACTCTAAAAGACACAGTCTATCTTTTCTTTCTTTGTATCCTTACAACCCTAAAACTGGATTAAATTCATTTAGTAAATGCACTGATATTTACATTCATAATGTGCTATGGAGACACTTCCAGGTGATGTTCACAGAAGGGACAAACATATTATAAATCAAATGTAAACTTATGAATAAAACAAATCCTGCAGGAGATCAGAACAAGTACTACAGGAAAGGTATTTGCTACATTAACTTGAATCTAATAATTTTTAATGATCATTATCAGCATATTTAAATATTTTACCTTAAAAACTTCAAATATAGATCACAGGGTAGTTAAAAGGAAACATTACACTAGGGCTCTGATCTCATGATTCTCAAGACCTATCCATGCAAGGAAGAGAGAAAAGAGACAGAAACAGGTAAAGATTCTCTTGCCTTTAAAGCAGGGTCTCAGAAGGACGATCAGATAAAGCAAATATCAGTACACTAAAAGCTAAAATCAATAACTAAAGTCCACAAGAAAACACTAAACTTAAAAAGGTTCATTAAAACTCTTTCAGGGCTGATGTCGACTTGGTAATCAACTGTAAACTGTGACAAAACCAACTGTTATGTTTTAGTTGGACTCTCATTGCCTGAAGGAACATTAGATTCATTGATTTGACTGAGATTTCCTGCACTCGCGCGAGTAGCAAGGCATAAACAACGGCAAAAATGGCACTGACATAATGGAGAGAGATCAAAGCGAATGCGTAAAGCAAAATACTCCGCAGACGACATTTCGCCTATTTTCTCTTATCTGGACTATGACTTGTCGGACTCCAATTTTGATACAAGTGATCGAAAATGAATGTGAGGATCCAGCTTCAGCTGATTGGTCCCCAGCTAATCGTGGTACTGCCAATGTTTGCCAGGTAGAACTGCCACTTAACAATGATAAGAGGTAGAAACCACATTACAATTCACTGCGACCGTGACCACCACTGCTGCTGCTGCCCCAGCCACATGAAGCCAGCCTGGCAGCAAACCTGCTGCACATTCTTGGCAAACTGGCAGCCACTGCGTGCAGCAACAGACTTTTTATGTTGATTTCTGTGTGAGGCCATTGCTTTTCAGAAACTGTTTTTTGGAAAAAATATTCAGCCCTCAAAGAGCAAACTACTAACCAAAAATGAAATCACAATAGATGGATTTACTCAAGAGCAAAAGTCTCTCACTAAGTCATTATTTTTGCTTACGTTTTCTCATAAATGCATTATCAATTAAATTGTACCAGTTATATGTACTCATTAATCTTATAATATAATTTGGAATGATTAAAAAAATTACCACATTGTCCTTTCATTATTTTTCTATTACCACCATCCCAAAGAAGTATTCTGAGTGTTCAGATTTTTAGTCAACAAAAGTCCGTGGAAAAATCTCCATATAGACATTATGAATGTGTCATGGATCTTTTGTCCAGAGACCCATTACCAGAAGGGTAATGGCTTTGCTAAGAACAGTTGTTTCCTGTATCCATGTTGTAACAAAAATAGACAAGAGGGATATAATAAAGTGTTTGGGACAAGCCAATTCTGGATAATTCACTTGTCTGCGAAAAGGAAAATCAAGAAGTTAAAAATTAAAAATGTTAGGGAGGTCATTTGTCCACTGCTCCTTTCTTCTTAATCTCAGTAAATACAGCCCTTTTTAGGGAGCTCCATGCTCATTGGTGTCAGGTTCAGAAGTGAACGTCAACTTCAGGCATTATGATTTAAATAGTCCATGGAATGGAAAAGATGTGAGTTCCTGGGTCAAGCCAGAAGTGACGTCAGTGTGCTTCGTCCAGACAGAAGAGATTGTTAGCGACCTTGTTTCCCTAAACACCAGTTTGTGTGTCTCTTGTATTCTTTCCTCAGAAATATTGCCAGATTGCTCCAAATTTGACATGAGTGGAACGATGTATAACTCTTTGGATGCCAAGCCCATAAATGGCAATCAGGACATACCTTGGTATTTCTGAGTGTAATTTACGTTTACATTCTCTACAGATATTTGGTCATGTAAGTTATGAACATTATTTTTCAGCATTAAAATTGTGAAAAAAAGAAGAGAAAAAACAACAATGGAGACTTTACTATTTCTCATTTATAAAACATCTAGAGCACACACAACAGAAAAATTTAAAAAATGAAAACTATAACCCCTTTTTGTTGTGAAACAATAGTGTTTAGTGAAACAGCCATTTCGCATTAGATACTGTTTTGTGAGATTGACATAAAAAACTTTTTGCATGTGATTTCACAATTGTGTAACACAAAAGAGTTTTTGAGGAGTGGAAAGACTTCTGCATTTGCCTGTGTTTATCTTGCACCTGCATATTGGTCATAATCTGCAGCACACCAGTAAAATCAATTATATTCTATGGTTCTTATTTACATCACCATAGGAAAGTGCAGTGCATTTTTAATAGTGTCACATGCTGTATATTTTCCACATGAAGATATAATAACATACAGCAGTATTCAGCAGTAGCTCAGTCGGTAGAGCGGGTGGTCCAGCAATCGGAGGGTCGCAGGTTTGATCCTGGCTCCCGGCATGAGAATGCAGCTGTTGTGTCCTTGGGCAAGACACTTAACCTACCTTGCCTGCTGGTGGTGGTCGGAAGGATTGGTGGTGCCAGTGTTCGGCAGCCTCACTTCTGTCAGTGTGCCCCAGGGCAGCTGTGGCTACATAGTAGCTTATCATCACCAGCGTATGAATGTGTGTGTGAATGGGTGAATGACTGTTGTGTTGTAAAGCGCCTAGGGGGGTTCTTGAACTCTAGTTAGGCGCTATATCAAATACAGGCCATTTACTTTAATACACAATATTGAATTTTCTCACCCCTTGATTCCTGATGATGAATGTATGGATGTTGCAAGTGGATATCTGTTTTGTCTCTGAATTATCTTTAGGAATGTGACTGGCAAATTGTCTTCATAATTGGCAAAGTGGGCATTGTACTACTAGAACAACTACATAACACATCTCATAGCTCAATACAATGTCTGTCCGTGATAAGAAATGAGTATGATGATTTTTTTTTTCAAAAGAGTATTTTGTTTAAGCTGTAAATGATTGCATGCACGTGGGGCATTTAGTGCAGGGAAACATTTTCAGACTGGAATTAAACTCCTTACTTCCTGTGTCAGTGGTCATAAAACAAGAGTTTATCTGTGAATTGTTTAGCTCTTCACTATGAAAGAAATAACAATGCAAGTCCCTACTGTTTTAAGTTCTAAGCCTAGTTTGGGTATAGGTGGGGACAGCTCCCTCTCTTCTCTTTTGCACCTCTTCCTACCCTCATCCAGCAGTGACCACACCGGACAACAAATGAAAAACCAGGAAAATGTGCATGCCAAATTAATTAAAGGCTTATGTGCTTTAACTCAAGCAAAATAAGTCAGAGAAATAAGATGATACTTCTAACAAAAAAAAAAACCTATTGCAGTTCCAAATGCAAAACATGGGACACAACAACAGGCTGTCACTATATTTCAAATAAATAAGCGCCAGGAAAACAAAAAAAAAGTTGTAATCTTTCAACAAATAAAAGACATTGCTGGTTTACTTCAGCTCAAGCAAAAAAAAAGCAGAGAGATAAGATGGTGTTTCTAGCAAAAAAAAAGCATCACTGCCTTGGCTCCAAATGCAAAACAAGCAACACGACAACAGGCTGGCATTTCCTTATAAATCAAAGCAATTTTACAGAACTACTTCAGCTCCAAATAACAACAGCTTGGCAACACCTTAGACATAATGAAGCACTGTGGATGCAGAAAAGCAAAATAAAGCTAGTGAGTAAAATCAACTTACAAAAAAATCTAAATCCAGATAAATATTGCCAAGCAAGGACTGCTTATTGGGCACAGGCATGAAGACACAGAGGCATCTCCTTTCTCTACTTCCCTGCCTGAGCTTCTGCTGTCAAAAAATATATTGCAGCCATCATTTTTAGTTTAAATTTTAAAAAACACTGCCTGCTACTCTCATGATTTGGCAATTAGTGGGCTGATTGTCTGTGATAGGTCATCATTTGCCTACTCATTGACAAAACTTGTGACCAAATTTAGAAATATGCTATCTGATGTGCTGAAATGTTTTTTTGGAAAAAGTCTCCAATTAGCAAAATTTGCCGCCAGTCAGAATAAGTCTATTGCCATGGAATGGGGAAGGGCATTTTTAATATGGCTATTTCTGTAGCAGGTGAGTAGAATACAGAAAGGTGATGTATATTGTCAAAATTTTTCCAGTTGTCTTCTTTCATGAAGCATTATGATTTCTCCAAATAATCAATAATTAATAAGTTTTAAATAAAAGTATTGCAAATGTATCACTTGAGGCTTCTTGATGTATCAATGGTGATACTTTGGGGTCCTTATATTAAAAGGAATTATATAACATTGTAATTTATCCTTTGTTTGATTTCTGCCCTTTTAAGCCAACTCAATAACTTTACTGGTTTCACCAAAATTACCAAATGTAAAATTATAAGCTTTCCTGACATCCATGTAAATTGCATATCGTGCTGATCTGACCCTTACTGGTTATTGCTAGATAATTACAGCTGATGATAATCCAATATACATATTCTTAGACATAGAGAGAAACTGTTCTAGTGCAGCAGTATTTAAAAAAAATATGATAGCCTTAAGAGAGAGCTAAAGATGGTAGAGCCTGCAAGGGACCTCTTCAACCAACTGGCTCTATGTAATCACTATTGAGTACCTGTTAAATTCCAGCCATGAATCCCTCCTGGCTGGGGTTCAGCTACCTTGGCTTTACCTTCAGCTACAATTACTGGGTTCATCTACTCCTGTCTTTCAAGATCAACACAAACAGATACATGCACAAACACCGAGATCTTATCCAGACGAAGTCTCAGGTAGTGCCAGTCACCAGTCACCCCACAATATTTCACATGGAATACTATACATAGGGACTCACTATCACCAGCACTAACAAACATGCAGGTGTCAGAGCAACACACATAAAGGTTGTATACCATTCACCAACCAAACATTGTCCTACTTTTACTACAGTAATTTTAATTATTTTGGAACAACCTCAATAGCCAATGTAAACCACGTGGGCAAGAAAGTGGCAATTTTGCCCACACTTGGATTTCATTGGATAGTCTTAAATTTTGTAATTTCAATCTCCCAAGATAAAAGACAAAGTATCCATCCATTATCCAACCTGCTCTATCCTAACTACAGAGTCACGGGGGTCTGCTGGAGCCAATCCCAGCCAACACAGGGTGCAAGACAGGAAACAAACCCCGGGCAGGGTGCCAGCCCACCACAGGGCTGTGGGAGGAAACAGGAGTACCAAGAGGAAACCCACGCAGAACATGCAAACTCCACGCAGGGAGGACCCGGGAAGCGAACACGAGTCTCCTAACTACGAGGCAAGACCCAAGACAAAGTATAATTAATATATATATATATATAAATGGTATTGAAGAAAATATAATAGAAAATAAAATAGGAAACACTGGATGTAAACAGTTTTAGAAAAGCTTATTGGAAATCAGATATGTCAAGGGGTGGATGTTGTCCTGGGTGGCTTTTGGTTTAGTGATTGGTGTTATTCATAGGTTAAGTTTTCTGACGTCCAGATGAAATAGTTACATGTGTCTCGATCTTGAACGTCGCTTTCTCTGTTGCACTTCTGTCATTGTCATTTTTGGTCCTTCAAACAAGTCATATTTATGTTAAAATGCACACGTGGGGATTTGGGACATGTGACATTGCATACATTTGATTGGCAATCTTGTCCTAATGACGAATGACTCTGATCAAAGTGTTTGATATTTTAAGCACCTCTGTATTCTTTCCTTTCTTGAGCTGTTAACTAGCATTGCAATTCTTAGTTCTACAGGTTATAAATTAATTAAAACATGTTGTGTGGGATCTGGACTAATTTCCCATTGTAAAGTCTGGGTATAACAGATGAATTGTGTGTTAATGGAATGTAATTTTTTACTGTTATCAAAACCTGCTTCATTCTCTCTATATGCCCTTACTGCAATATGAGGGCAGTATAGTCTCCAATTATATTAGGTTAACCAGACACTGCTGCAAATTGCCTTTTGATGTTGTTATGTAATATGTATTGTCACACACATACAATTAGGAGAAAGCTGAGCCAAGCGGAGGTAATTACATGCCAGGCCAGGGGGTGGCAGGGAGTGCTAAACTTACTTCTGTTGTCTCTGCAGGCCAGTTACAGGAAAACCTCACATTATTTAACAACAACAACATCACTTCCTGTTCTGGTGCCAAGAATGATGTCACTTCCATTCCAGTGACCAGGACGATGACACTTCTGGTTCTAGCGCCCAGAACAACATCACTTCCAGTTCCGGCCTCAGATGACATCACATCGGGTTTTGGTCTTTCTTGGATTAGCAGGCTACTATCACCAGTTTGTACACCGTTTTTCCAAGAAAGCAATGCCCTTGACCAATCTTACAAAGAAGGGGAGACCGAATCATGTGGTATAGGATGATACAACAGATGCTGCATTTAATGACCTAAAGCAGGCCCTTATGTCAGCTCCTGTATTGAAAGCACCTAACTTTTCGTTGCCTTTCATCCTCCAAATGGATACTTCGGATACAGGTTTTGGAGCTGTGCAGAGTCAAAGTGTCGATGGAGCCAAACACCCCGTTATGTACCGGAATGTATGTCGGAAACTGTTGGACCGTGAAACCAGGTATGCGGCAGTAGAGTGGGAGGATTTGGTGATTAAATGGGTGATTACTCAGCTGAGATACTACCTTTTGGGACATGAGTTTACCCAGGTGATGGACCATGCATCTTTAAAGTGGATGGTCTTACACAGGGATTCGAACCCACGGGTCACGAGTTGGTTTTTAGACCTACAGCATTACAATTAATTGGTCATATTTCATCAAGGAGTACTGCAAGCCAATGGCGATGCCCTTTCCTGGACCCACCACCTCACGGACAGGTACACCCAACCCGATGGGTCTGGGCTGAGGGGTCCATGTCACACACTTAAGATTAGAAGGAAGTTGAGTGGACCAACTGGAGGTAACTAGGAGGTAAGGCCAGGGGGTGGTGGGATGTGCTAAACCTACTTCTGTTGTGTCTGCTAGCCAGATACATTAAAACCTACCTGATTTAACAGCAACAACGTCACTTCCAGTTCCGGTGCCCAGAATGATGTCACTTCTGGTTCAGGCCTCAGATGACATCACAACCAATTTTGCCATTTAAATCCACCATCTTTTCTGCTACTAGAACAGTTCAGTCTGGAACTCAGCAAAAACACTTCTTGTCAATTTTCATACCCTTTTGCAGCCAGGGACAATATACGGATGGCTGCCCTAAAACTTTTGTGTGTGTTGAGAATAATTTTTTACAGTATGTATACCCACACCATATAAAATCTCAATGTAGCATCGTTAATAGCTTCCCACATAGGAAGAATGATGGAGTGAAATCAGCCAGTTCTCCGAGAAGTGACAACAGGTAGTCAATATGACATAATTAAAGTGCAAATATGCAGCATTGACTCTTAAAACAGAACTAAAATAGTGTCCATACATCATAGTCAGCATTTTTAAAGTGTAAAATGTTTGTCCCGTCAAGGTACATTCTATTAACAGCTTGATGATATGAATTGATATGAGTTGTTGTTTAGCTGGTTTGGCTGCGTTTCCCTACTTGATCAAGTGTGTGTTGTAATTACCCAGTTTCTCAGAATTGTTAAGTATGGATGGGTCAAGGTTGCAATAAATATACACATGTTTCTTTTAGAAATCTTGACAATTGAGTGAAAAGCTGTGTGTACACATTTTAAGCCACTTTATTTGTATAAGTTTTATGAATCTGTTTTTAAAAATTTTCAGAGATACCACCCATCAAAACAATGACCTCTTCACTGTATTGCTTTCAAGGAAATGCTGCCACGGCCTGAAGACCAGTTAAGAGAGACTGAGGAAGAGCTGCTTTCTACAGTTCAGCCACATCCTAAATCAGGACTTTGCCTAAAGCTCCATGATGCCTTTTTTCTATTTATGGGATTGTTATTTCCTATTTATTTATTTATTATACTAGTGATATAATAATGTTATTGTACATATTTTAGAGTTGAGTATTTACTATTTATTATCTTTTTCTTCTAATGCACAGTCCTGTGAATTTCACTACATATTGCGCCTTTCTATAATTATATGTGACAAATAAAACTTGATTAGATTTTTTGATTTGGTTATTAGCTGCTTATTATGAAGTATTATATAAAGTACCACCACAACTTTCTGGTTATTTCAGTGTAATGCCTTTTTAAAGAAGTTTCACAAAATTAAAATGTATACAGTACAGCATACTTGTGTAACTGTAACCATCAAGCAGTACAGCTCCTCACACTTCAGGCGTTCCCAGGTAAAACACAAATTACTATTTGACCTTGAACATGGTTCAAATGTCTTCATACAATCTGCACTGTGTCAGAACACAGCTAAGGAATTGGATGCAAACTGCAAGATGTCACTTCAGTCCCTAGGCAGTGAGACACTTAAGCTGCCACCACTCACAATATACAAATACAGAAACAATAATGCTAAATTGTCTTTATGATTTGTAAGCTGTTTTAGATAAAAGTGAAATATAGAAATATGGCAATACTTGCTCTGTACATGCAATTTGTAAGTTGGTTTGGGTTAAAAAAAAATGTCAGATAAGTCAAATAAGTGTAGACATGGAAATGTGCATTAAAAAAATTGCTCTGTTCTGAACACCACATTCCCAAAAGATAATAGGAATGCTTAAGACTCTAAAAAAAGGAAAGGCAACTATGAGATGAATTTCTCTTCAGTTTTGCTGAATGTTGTACTGCCTGCATTACCTCTGGCACATCTTTCAGATTGGTCTGCCACATTTCTTCTTCTTCGAATGTTGGGCAAGTTACCAGCTTTTTAAATTAGGCACTTTAAAATCCCTTGCTTGCAGAAACAGAACACTGTCTTCAAAAACATTTGCTCCATGCTTTCAAGGGACAGAGAAGAGTACAGAGTGCTCCTATCCACTCTTCAAAAGACACTAATTCATTTCGAAAATGAAAACTACCAGTGGCCTGTGTACCACAGAACCACTTCACTCCATCCATTTGTTTAGCACTTGAGCATCTCTCTGAAGAAGTGGATTCACTGTCTCTGTTTCTAAATAGAGTGTGCTAAACTTAGGCTTCTCTGAACATCCTGAGCCAAAGGTATAACCAGGCACAATTCACGACACTCAGACATCTTTTACAAGACAGGACCAAAACCAACACATGAACACTACAGGTGTTGTCTCCTAAGGGGCCAACATGAATGAAGAAGAAAAGTGAATACCAAAAAGCAGAAAATATCAACTGCCCCGTTTCATAATATATGTTATGTTACAGCCAGTTTATTCTCTGGCTTATGTTTATTTTCTGTTTTATTGTTTTGTTTGTTATATTTGAATTATTTATTCTTAATGTTGTGGTGTTCCATCCATCCTTTTGTTGCCGCTTACCTGGGTCCGAGTCATTTTGGCAACAGTCTGAATAACAACACCCCAACATCCTACTTCCCCACCACATCCTATAACTTCTTCAAGGGGAAACATGAGGCATTTCCAGTCCAGCTGACATGTACAGTCCCCCTGAGTATGTTCTGGGTCTGCCTCAAGGTCTGCTCCTATTTGGACATGCTTGAAACATCTCTCCAGATGCCTGGACCACCTCAAATGGCTTCTGTTGATGTTTTGTTATTTCTTTTAATTATATTAATGTTTTGTTTATTATATTCAACATTAGGGTGGCACGGTGGCGCAGTGGGTAGCGCTGCTGCCTCGCATTTAGGAGACCCTGGTTTGCTTCCTGGGACCTCCAGGAGTAGTATAATGTCAGGCGGCTTCTGTCAAAATTTAATCCGAGTTTGATTGATGAGATTAAACCACGCCCCTTTTTAATCGAAGACCGGAAGTCCCGCCCCCACCCACCATCTGTTGTTAGTTGACCTTTGTTGACCTTTCAGGAAGTACCCTCCCCCACCACCGGTTGTTTTGTTGACCTTGGATGACCTTGATCCGGGCCCCTGTTGATTAATGACAGGAAGTCCCCTCCCCCAACCACCGGTTGTTTGTTGACCTTTAGCCCAGCCATCTGTTTTCCCCAGGAAGCTGTCAAGGGCAATTTGATGGATGCCCCCACCCTCCTTGAACCCCCACCACCCCGCCCCTGCTTGGCCACCTGCATTGCCCCATCGCACTAGGGCAAGTTCAGACATGCCCAAGGGCTGCCTAGGCCCCCCTTGAACCCATCACCACCCCCACCACTTCCCAGCCCCCCACCCCTCTTCCAAAGACAGGTTCAGGCATGCTGCAGCCGGTCCCTGGACAAGTTCAGGCATGTGCCTATCCATACCCAGACTGAATGGCCTGCCTAAGCCTCACTGCAGCACATGATGTCTGGTCCCCTTCTTCCTGGGACATACACATACAGGCTCCGTTGGACCGATCTAACTTGACGCGTTCCTGCCAATATTGCTTTAGGTAAGAATCCCTGTATCTATGTAACAATTATTTTAAAAATATCTATCTATCTAATCGTTGCTATATCATTTGTAAACTCCCTTGTATTTTATCTAAGACAAAACAGCCTTTTCCTTCCCATCTCCGTGAAAATCCTTTCACAGACAGGCTCTGAGTTTAAAAGCATTCAGCAGCGCACAGAAAGACAAGCAGTCTAGCTTTTAGTAGCCCGCAGGCGTGTGCTTGTAGTTCAAAGCACGTTGAAATACAAGCTGCCCGGCACCCTCTGCGCAGCCTGGCTTTTAGCAGTCCCTGCGCGCATCCGCGAGCTGGTCATTCCCAAAGCACACAGAAAGGATCTTTCTCTCTGTTCACACTGAGTCCGGAGCGCAGTTAGAGCCGTCAGTGCATGCCATATGGGTGGAGCTGTGTGTAAGTTCACCTCCTCCCCTGACAGCTCGCTGATTCAGTCCAGGCGCGCAGGCTTGTCAACAGCTGAGCGTAAGCCCCGTTCTTCCATTCCCAAGACGCATGGGTCTTTAAAAGTTAAAGGCTTTCATGATAACGTGTAAAACCCGAGATAACTAGTTCGCTATAAGACCTTTAAAAATCAACAGTTAAATAAGATGCAGCAGTTCCCTTATAATTCACGTTGGAGACGTCTAAATGCTAAATGAATTAATATATTTATAATTTGTATTTAAATCGATCTAAAACAACCCT
Organism: Polypterus senegalus; assembly: GCF_016835505.1. NCBI lineage: Eukaryota > Metazoa > Chordata > Cladistia > Polypteriformes > Polypteridae > Polypterus > Polypterus senegalus. The sequence goes on from NC_053164.1 coordinate 44,027,011, forward strand.
TTTTCTACCCCTGTTAATCCTCCCCTCATGAAGAAATCTGGATAGTTTTTCTAAAAGTTTGAATGGCTTAATCAGAGCGGATATCTCGGGCTAGAGAAAGGAACTTTAAAAACTCTTTGTCAAAACAGGTTTTTCCAAAGCCCTCACCCTCACCTCCAAACCTAACCCCACCTCACATCACCTCACCCCACATCCGGCCGTCTGAGTTGATAGTCGCTGGTGATTCGTATCGAATCACCCTTACGCTCTTAGGACAGGGGTCAGGCCGCTGACGTCCTTTAACCTCGGAGCAAAACAGAATGCGTCTGTTTAATCAAATCTACGAGTTACAACGGAATCTATTAATCAAATTCCGGATAACCCTTAACTTTGTGACCGGATCAAAATTTTTGCAAAGGTGAAAAGGTCTTACGGAGATACGTACAGATGTTTAAACAAATCTATTAGGCGAATTCCGGATAACCATTAACTTTGTGACCGGATCAAAATTTTTGCAAAGGTGAAAAGGGCTTATGGAGATACGTACAGATGTTTAAACAAATCTATTAGGCGAATTCCGGACCACACTGGACAAAGGGCCTTATACGGATGTCCGATTTAAATGATTGGGGCACATTGTAAAACACCCCGCTTCTTGGATCTATAAATAAGCCGCGGTCGGACCCCCAAGCCCCATTTTCTCTACGGATCGTTCAGAACAAGAAAGATGAATTTCTCCCAGCACGGTTTGTCAGAACGATTTTATTAAAATTATATATTATAATTTTAATGAATACATCTAAATGAAATCTAATTATTCTTCATACAGACGAAACTGCAGCAGCAGCAATCAATGAACACCCAGGTAAGGCTATTCATGAATCTTATATGCTTTAAATGAATATGCTTTAAAAACTGAGGGCTGAATTCTTATATTTTATCCTTAGAGCTGTTCATACCCGTCGATTCGCAAAATGGTAAAAACCTTTTTTAATATATCTTGTTTAATTCGTGCACGGCATGCTTATTAGCATTTAGGCGGAGCCTTCGTGTATCGGAGGGCTCTTGGTAGCACGTGCATGTATAAGCGTTATGTGTTTGTCAATATAAAACTGTTTATAACATGTTTCTTCTGGGCTGATCCGTTCATGAAATGGTTTGAGGAGTCTATAAAAGTGTCTCAACTAACCGCATGAACGACGTGCGTGAGTGAATATTTGCGTATAATTACTGGGATGTAATGGAAAATGTCTTGGAATACAATAAAGTTATTTCAAGACGCGGTTGATTCCTTTATTTTTATTTATTTATTTTTCTTTAGAATTATTTATACAGATAGACTCGCCAATCGATTTCGATATTCAAGGTGAGATTTTTTTATTAAAATGATAAAATGTTTACAAAGTGTCTATGAGCGGTCATGTGAGCGCACGACCACGGGTCTATGAGCGGTCGTGTGCGCACGCGCACTCTGGTGTGTGCACCGTCGTGCATGTGCGCAGGCGTGCATGTAATTACTAGCGTTCGGAAGCCCCCGAGCGTTGCTAAAATGAAATGTAAGACGTACTAAGGTGCTTTAGACGTGTCAAAAGTATTGTTGAATCATCGGGTAAATGAATATTATAGCGTGTTTCTGTATTTATGAGATTATATTTTATTACCTTGAGACCCGATTATTTTGAAAATGATTTACCCAATTTAGTTTAGGGATTGCTCATGCAGTTTGTTAAAGTGCTTCGGGTAGTTACAAGAAGCCTATCGGGTTGAATAGGGGTGATGCATATTAAAACGTTGTGTGATAATTAACCGTTTGAGGGGCGTGCGTGCGTGTGTGTGGGCGTGTGCGTGCATGCATGCGTGCGTAAGCACGTGTAGAGCAGCTTGTGTATGTATGTGGGTGTCTGGATTGGTGCTTGGTCATTTGGTTCAGCTGCTGCAAGAGCAGGGATTGGGAAATGTTATTTTAAATAGGGGTGTATTTTGTTTTGTAGACGAAAATTCTGTACAAAACCAAACAGATTCTCAAAGGGATTACGCTGATTTGTACAGTCACGGTAAGTGGCCTTTTCAATTTATGGATGAAACTTTGGGGAACACACTTATCTGCAGATTTTGTGTAAAGAGTCCTTTAACTGAGAAGGTTATAATTTTATTTTCAGATTCAACTTTCCCGGGTGTTTTAACACAATTGCTGCAAGGTTCAGACACTCTAGAACTCTACAAAAACTGGGAGGATCCAGAACCAACCACAACTTCTCAGAGCATCAGGGGGTATTCTCCAACAGCCTCTCAGAGCAGCCGAGGGCAGCCTCGAGCATCACGGGTATTCTCCAGCAGCCTCTCAGAGCAGCCGAGGGCATTCTCCAGCAGCCTCTCAGAGCAGCCGAGGGCATTCTCCGCACCCAGCCAGAGCAGCCGTGGGTATTCTCCAGCGCAATCGTCGGCGTCTTCTAATTCTAGACGCCGTTCATCCCCCAGGTGGGGAACTTTACCGACATCGCCTCACTCTGAGCGAGGATCTCGGCGAAGAAGTCGTTATTCACCCCGATATTCCCATCAGCCTGACCACGACCGGAGACATCGCGAAAGACTGGTTCTGTTGGGTGACGTTCTTCGCTGGGCATTTGAACAATTTATAGAATTAGAGTCTCCTGGGTACAATTCCGTACCCGACATGAGTTTACATTTGCTGCATCTGTATACTTTTTCCAAGGTTCTACCCAGAAATTAAAGAATAGGTTTTATATTTACTTTTTTTTTCTTTCGATAAGAATAACATTGAATGCAAATTTTTATTTTCTGTGCTTATAACTGTAACCTTTGCTTAAATTTAGGTCATGCCTGAAAACGGGTCTAGCGGCAGCAGCAAAGAACGCGACAGCAGTGACAGCAGCAACGACAGTGAAACAGACAGCTTCCGTGAACGCGACAGCAGTGACAGCAGCAACGACAGTGGAACAGACAGCTTCCGTGAACATCCTGTAGGGCAAAGGTAGGAAAAGGCCGTCCAGTGAAAACCTGAGACTATTAAAAGAGATGTCTGATAACCTTGAATATTCTATAAAACCCCCTAAAATACCTACCCTCCGCGATCACCTGAAATTGTTCATTCACCAACCCCAGTGACACATCCTATTGACAATTTTGATCTCATTGATACATCGCTCCAGGTTCTAAATTCTGATGAAATAGCCGTAGTTAACGCTCTGTTGGAGCTTTTGAAGAATACCTCTTCTCAGGACAGAACGTCATCAGGCCCTTCACAACAACCAATTGCCCTAAACATGTATGTAGAATCCCCACAGCCTTCTACCTCAGGAATCTCGGGACCTAGTAAGGCCAGTCTTCAACACCCACCTGTTGACGACTTAAAAGAGCCGGATACTTCCTCCCCACATCCTCAGACAGGATCAGGAGTGACTAATTCGTCCGGGGTAAACTTGAGTCTCGAAACCAACTCTCCACAGCCATCTACCTCGCATACGGTGAATCCATCGTCTCCAGAGCCGCCAGTAAGTTCCCCACAAACCCTCTACACCGCACACGGGGAATCCGTCAGTAATTTCCCCACAACCCTCTACCTCTCGATTAAATAATTTGTCTATAACGGATCGTCCAAAATTTAACAATATCGAGATTAGACACCGCTTCAATTTTTCAGAGGCCTACACACTTGATTCATTCGCCGAAGTTTTTAATCATATACACGAGACCCTTCAGCAAATATTAGACAGTTTTACGAACACTTTGAATCCTATGGATCTAGTTCAGTTAGAATTACGTGCCGAATCTCTCAACCCCAGTGTTTTCTCCCTAACCCCAGCTGGCCTGCTTTCTGTTGAAGACTTTTTTAATCAAATTGAATTACTTCTCCAGAGTCACGCTACTATTTTAGCCGATTCCAGTCTGACGTTAATCGTTCAGGTGGTCAGGGTTCCATCTGGTGGCGGCGGGCTAGGCGTAAAGCCTGTTCCCTATTCAACGATGTAATCCTTCAAAAGAAACGGAAGCACCTATGGAACTCCTTTAACCGGGATGATCAGTGCTGTTTTGCCAGGGGTTTGCTGGCTGTATTAAACGATAAGTTCAGAAACAATCAGAAATTGTGTGAACAAGAGGCCCGCCGCCTGCACGCTGGGGTCGGTTTATCAACGGATCAGAAAGTAACGCGTTTTCAGATGTCGAAAAATTTGAGAGGCTACTAGGTATTAAAATCATCGTCTGGTACAGGGAACCGAACACCATCGCTCTATTAAAATTTGAAGCAACCCAGGTTAGAAAAACAAAGACGGCGTTCCTGTTTTTGCACCAGGATCATTATTACGGTATTTTGAATCTAAAAGGTTTTCTGGGGTTTTCCTACGTCTGCGATTTCTGTTACACGGGATATTCTATACCGCCACGGCATCGCTCGCGAACAACACTGTGATGTCTGTTTATCTACAAACTGTCTATTAGTTGACGAGGAGGCTTTACGATGTCCCGATTGTCGTCGTTTCTGTCGATCAGGGGTTTGCTTCGAAATCCACAAAACCCGAAATGGAATGAAAAGACGCCGGTCTGAAAGTATATGCGACGTCCTTAAAGTCTGTGTTCTCTGTTACGAGAGATACAGCTTGAAAGCCGGTTCAAAACCTCACAAGTGTCGACCCAAACACTGTCGCGTTTGTAGAGCAGTCGTAAAAGAGTCGGATGAAAACCATCAGTGTTTTATTCAAAGCTTACCGCAAAGACCAAACCATGAAAAATACGTGTTCTACGATTTTGAGTGCCGTCAAGATGCTGGTACACACATCCCCAATTACATCCACTGCATGCATTGGAACGGTCGATCATGGAGATGGGCCGGCGAGGACTGCGTAGCAAAATTCTTTCACAGATATCGATGTCCGAAATACAAAGATTACACGTTCATAGCTCACAATTCTAAGGGGTATGATGGATATTTCCTCATGAAATATCTCATCGAAAGCGGGCAAACTCCATTTGTTACATCTCAGGGTTGTAAATTAATGTGCTTTATAGAAGAAGATTACAACTTGAGATTTATCGACTCGTTGAACTTCTTACCTATGAAATTGAGCAGTATGCCCAAAGCCCTGGGATTCCAGGCTCAAAAAGGGTACTTTCCCCATTTCTTTAATACCGCTGAAAATCAAAATTACATCGGCCCATACCCGAGCCTAAATATTACGGCATTCAACACATGATGAGCCAGGAAAGAGAGGAGTTTTTGTCTTGGTACGACTCTATTAAAAGCGGAACCTTCAACTTTAGACAAGAAATGGCGTACTATTGTCGAAACGACGTGGTTATTTTGAGAACTGCCTGTATGAAATTTAGAGATGAAGTGATCGGGATCGGTAATATTGATCCTTTTCAGTGTATGACCCTAGCTTCTCTCTGTATGTCCATGTACAGACAAAACTGCATGCCTGATAATGCAATTGGAATCATTCCTACTGACCATTACAAAAGCACTCACAAAGCTTATTCTAATGCTTCTATTCAGTGGCTAATGTTTCTTTCCGAGAAGGAAAAAATAAACATTCGACATGCGCGGAATCACGGTGAAGTCAAGATGGGGTCCTTTTATCTAGATGGTTACGCCGAAGTTCAGGGTGTCCCACGGCCTTTGAGTTTGCTGGCTGCTTTTATCACGGATGTCCAGAGTGCTACGATGCGCAAGCCAAACACCCTCTTACGGGGACGTCTTATGCAGAATTGTTTAAAACGTTTAACGATAAACTCATTAAATTGCGGGAAAACTTTAATCTGACGGTGAAAGTGCTTTGGGAACACGCTTGGGAGCGCATGAAAAAAGAGGACGCAGAGCTTCAAGATTTCTTAAGACGCTTTGAGTTTCCTGAACCTATCAATCCCCGTGATGCCCTTTATGGAGGCGCACCAACGCGATCAAATTATACCATAAAGTCCAAGGTGACGAGCAAATGCAATATTACGATTTTACAAGTCTGTACCCCTACGTCAACAAAACAAAAACCTACCCGATCGGCCATCCGACCTTTATTTTTGAGGAGTTTGGCGATCTTAAGCAATACCGGGCTCATTAAAATCACCATGCTCGCCCCGCAATTTGTATTTTCCGGTCCTCCCTTTAAGAATTTGCAATAAATTGATGTTCGTTTGTGCCGTACGTGTGCAGAAACCCAGACAACCACCGGCCTTTGCCATCACAATGATCGGGAAAGGTCTTTAACAGGAACCTGGTGCAGTGTCGAAATACTCAAGGCCTTAGATAAAGGGTACAAAGTTTTAAAATTCATGAGATATGGCACTACGAGCAGAGTACCGCAGATTTATTTTCCGAGTACATCAAAATTCATCTGAAAGGCAAACAGGAGGCCTCTGGATGGCCATCTTGGGCCGTGGACGAAGCGTCCCGGCGGCGCTATGTTGACGACTATTTCTTAAAAGAAGGCGTCTTATTGGAGCGTGAAAACATAGCCTCCAACCCCCCAAGAGACAAATTTCCAAGTTATTTCTGAATTCTCTTTGGGGAAAATTCGGTCAGAAGCCTAACCAATTGACCACGACGTTTGTTAAACACACCCAAGAATTCTTTGATTACCTGTTCTCAGACATGTATCAGGTCTCCTATTTTGGCTTTGTCAGCGACGAAATCGCTCAGGTGCAGTGGAGGTATGCGGATGACCGATACGTGGTACCCGGCCCTGTCAATGTGGTGATCGCCGCTTTCACCACGCCTATGCTCGGCTAGAATTGTATGCAATTGCTGGATCGTTTAGGACCGAGGATTCTGTATCATGATACAGATTCCATTATCTTCACAGCATCGCCCGGACAGTACACACCGCCGGCGACTATTTAGGCGAACTCACCAGCGAACTAGATCCTGATGACTACATTGAAGAATTTGTTTCTGGAGGTCCAAAACGACGCTGCATAAAACGTTCAAAGGCAAGGTCTGCATGAAAGTAAAGGGTATTACTCTCAATCACCAAACGGCTCAAGAGGTAAACCTATATTCGTTAATGGATCTAGTGCATAGTTTTGTAGAAAACGATCTCACAAAAGAAATAACCGTTCATGGTACGCAGATTCATAGGAACAAAAGACCCTGGCGTTGCAAAATCGCCCACTCAGAAAGAGATTCAGAGTGGTGTACAACAAAAGGGTTCTCTTGCCTGATTACACATCTCTACCCTATGGATACTAAAGAGGGCTTTGATGTAAGACTTCAACACCCGTTCTCAAAAATAGTCTCGGGACCCTCATGTTCGGGCAAATCGCATTATGTGAAAAAGCTTTTGGAACACACAGACCATGTGCTTTCTCGCCGCCCTGACAATATAGTCTGGTTTTATAGTTGTTGGCAGCCTCTGTACGACGAACTACTAGCCAGATTTCCCAAAATCAAATTTTTGGAGGGATTACCCGCTTCCTTAAACGACGATGAACTACTACCGCCTGATCGAGTTAACTTGGTGATCGTCGACGATTTGATGGAACAGGCGAGCCATAGCCAAGAGATAGAGAGGGCCTTCACAAAATATACTCATCACAGGAATTTGTCCATCATTTACTTGGTCCAAAATTTATTTTTTCAAGGCAAGAAAAGTAGAACGATAAATCTGAATGCCAATTACATCACCCTTTTCAAAACCCGAGAGATAAGCTGCAAATCACTAATTTAGCGTCAAATGTACCCCGGTAGGGTGAAATTTTTCTTGGAGGCCTTTGAGGACGCTACGCGACAACCTTACGGTTATCTGTTGGTGGATCTGAAAGCCCAGACGCCTGACGAATTTCGTTTACGTACCGGTATGTTTCCCCGGCTGGCCTGTGGCGTACGTCGTGAAAAGATAAAGACGGGCGATTTTCCGGGTATTTGAAAAACAGACGGCATGTCGTGCAGAATAAAAAGAAATCTCCCTTTGCTCAAGACCCTGCACAGGGTCTCCTGTCGCCGAAGAAAAGCGATGCTGAGCGAGGCTCCTGACGATTTCATTTATGCTCTGGCCGAAATAGCTCTCAATACTTTAAAAGGCCATGTCCCCCTGACTTCTAGGCAGTTCAAGTTGCTGAAGAAGCATCGTTGCGCCGTTAAAAAACTCAGCGATAAAAAACTGCCCGTTAAAAAGAAAAAAGCCCTTTTAAATCAGAAAGGAGGTTTTCTCGGAGCCCTGCTAAGCGTGGCCATTCCTTTTATTACTAGTTTAATAGCTTCGAGAGTATAAATATGGAATATACGCGTAAGATGTACCTGGTCCCTCAACAACAAATGACTCAGTGGCATCAGAAACCCCAGACTTCCAACGACATTTTAAGCGCTACGGAAAGCGATCTGGATAAACAGATGAAACACATACTTGAACGCGATGATTTGAGCGTCGATGCAAAAGTAAATCTTTATACGGCCGTCTTGCAAAGATACCTTACCTTTGTGAAAAAAGCGGATAAAGAAACCGGTTCTCTGACATTATTGATGCCTGTCGAGAACCAGGAGGTGCCGCCAGAGGCACTCAAAGATGCACCTAGTACCCCAGAAGAACGGGTGTACGACGAGATTTTTAAAAGTGCTCGGATAAATCAAAGAAATATACTGAAATAATTTTACAGAAAATGACGCATCACCCTAATACAACCTATTGGAATGGCTTGGGAGAGTTTGTGTTTCGTGGAGAGTCGTTACCCGGAACGAATATGGTTGATCTAATGCGGAACTTAACAGCCCGTCATAACATACCATCCTATCGGAGACCTAGGGGTTGGAAAGAATTTATTAAGGCCCTGGCCGGCTTGAACATTCCGACATCGGCCGTACCAAACATGGACACTAGAGAACTTCTAGAGAGTTTCAAACCAACCTCCCCAGACGGAGCTTCTGCTGTCTCTGCTGCCTCTGCTGCCGCGGCGTCTGCTACCGATACACCTGTTGGCAGGAAAACCAGATCTCACAAAAAGAATGAATGGATTCCTTATTGAAATGTAATTATATTTTTTGTTTAATAAAATATTATTTTTTTACACAGTTTGCCTATTCTTTATTAAGATAATTACAGGGTCCAGAACTTTGCATGCAGGGTTGATCCTGAAAGCTTCTTAAAGTGTTCTTAGACAAGGTGTTGACAAAATTTTGAACCATATCATCGTTCTTGGTGACTTCATTAAAATACAGGTTCATGACCTCTTGATAAGAGCGTCCTTTTCCTCTATGGTGCAGGAAAAAAATACAGTGTTGTCCAGACGGTGGAAAACCAGTTTTGAAGCTGCCGGGTATGGTGAATAATTTCTTTACAGTTTCTGTTTAAAAAACTGTATATTTCCTCAGGAAAATAGATAAAGTCTGGTGGAGCTCCATAGGAATCAAAAAATTCTCCAATTCCGTCTTCTCTGAGATGTATCGCCAACCAGTGTTCTCCGGGTTGTTTTTGACGGTGAGTATTGACGATGATCATGGTCGGGAGCTCCGTAAGTATCTTTTAGGCAGTTCGTCGAAGCCAACACTCCGTAAAACAGATTTTCTGTGTACGGATTACTGGACATGAGTTTGTTGATCTGCAGGGTATTCATGCTTTTAGTAATCATAAAGTATATTTCTTCTCTGGTTTATTTCAATAATGTTGTCAAAGACCGCGTACACTATTAGATTCACAGTATGGGGTAGGGGCTGCAAAGCGGATTTCAAATCTCATGTTCCCTGTTTTCATCAATGAGAAATGGTCCCCGCATTCTTGATCTGGCGTCAAATCAAAGGCAAACAGGGTGTAACCTTTAGAGAATTCAGAACGGCTGATGGCTAGAGGCTGGTCTTTCAAGTGTTTTCCGTGGCCAACACCAGGTTGTAATATTCTCGGCGGTGGTGTCATTAGCAAAATTGGGCTGAAATGGTTTGGCGGGAATCTGTTCTCCGTCCAAATACAAGGCCAGGAATTCCACATGGTTATGTTTGAAATTGAAGGGGTTTCTGGCGTAATCCCCGGAAAAGGCGTCATTATCCACCATGCCTAGGACCACGTACTTGGGTAATTGTCCCAAGAACAAATTCTCCTGATTGCTCACCCGAATCCCGGCCGGTAAACTGAGAACTTTCATATTCACTCTTTCCAAGGGGTACTTGGCGTTGGCGTTTGTGAGTGCGTGCGTGCCCCAATTTCACCGCCGCTGAAACTTTAACTTTCTTGACAAAAGAGAGGCGGCTAAAATGTTTACTTTGTAACGCTCGGCATCTCCGGACATCAGACAGAATTCATTTTTGCTACGCACCATTTTTATTCTGACGTCCACTCCGTTTAGAATTAATTTTTCTTGAAAAAATAGGTCAGAATGAATAGATCCAAGGAGTTCTACTGTCTTACCCTGGGCCGTATAACCGTTTCTTTTTTTGAACCCCTCATTCGGACCGTCCAAGGTTGTGTTTTCATGTTCGGCCGAGTCTTTGTAAAAAGACCCGTACCAAATTGGTACTTGAGAGTTTCACTGCTGTAATTTAACAATCCCTCAAAAGGGCCCTATACGGGTAAAGGTTGGAACTCTGGGATATTAGCGATCTCCCAGGGTTACATCCACTTGTGAGAATAAAGCGGCTATCGGATAATTAACAAAGGCTACCTTGGCCACGGGGTGGATTAGTTCCGTCGGCATTGACGATTTTGCAGCGGACGTGTAGAAGCGTGTTATTCAGGTCCAAGTAGTCTTCCCCATTCCCGGTAATCAGAAACTCCAGCGGGGCGACTTCAGATAGAGCTGAGAGAGGGGGGACCTCGACATAGATGCTTTTTTCTACACTAGTCTGAGTATAGGGTACCGTAAACAAGTCCAGTTCGGATTTCACACACTCTTGAGACATTCGATGAACGAAAGACATCTTGAGTTAAAAAATGTTTTTCGATTTCTTTTTTCTGCGGGCGCGGGACTTATCCTTGTGGCGGAGAGAAGAAAATGAAGTAAAAGCTGAACGGCGCGTCTTTTTGATGATCGGGCAGGTCGTGACCCGGGAGGCCTCTTACGTTTAGTTTTCCTCATCACCATTAGGCCAGCCCCAGCTTGATTTTCTTCGTTTCCTCGAGTCATCGCTCCTGACACGGCTCCAGCCACCACGTCTTTGACAATATTCTTAGCGGCTGATTTAATGTGTGGCTTGACAATTTCGAATCCTCTTTTCAGGAGAGGCAAAGCTCTTCTAAATAACCCTCGAAATATCCCTCCGATCCCAGAGCCGTACATCACTGGGGACCCAGAGAACCCGGGGAGTCCGTTACCGGCTTGGGCTTCATAATAATGCACGTAAGGGTTGGGGTCCAGGTAAGATCTCATCTCAGTATTAGTCGTGTATACACCTCTTGGAGGGTCTGAAATGTAACTTGACTAGGACCTTGCCAAACTGAAATGGAACCGCTTTGTTCTGATCCGTCTTTATTTCAATGGTCAAAGTATCAAACTGATTCTTGCTAACCGGAACGTAGTGCGGTTTGTCGTAGGTGATTGTGGTAATCTTATTCATCTCATCCTCAATATGTACGCATCTCAAGAGAGGGACGTAGCTGTCTCCGACTCTTTGGTGAGAAACAATGTCGCTGTAGACGTACAAGGAATAAAACCCCGCTCTGATATCCGCGGGGTAAGGAGCTTCATTCACCAGACCAATAGTTTTGTCCGGATGAGCTCCTAGAATCCTACCTAATTGTCCCTTGACATGCAGAGTTTCATCCTTCACAGTGTTTGAGAAATAGAATCTACGCTTTAGAGCGCTATAGCGGAATTTCGCAGGGTCTGATGAACGGGACTCCAAGAATTTCGAATCTTTCAACACCACTTCATTCATCTTGTCTGACACTTTCTCGACACTAGAGTAATAGCCCGCGGGAATACTATAAAATTTAGCTATTAGCGGATTCACCAACATAAATTCATTATCCGGTTTGTCTAGGGTATTCCAGGTGTGCGGATACTGAATTTCGGCCAATCCAACTTCCCAGGGGCCCTGTAGTTCGATTGGGGCGGATAATTTGACGGTAAATTCGGCGATGGTATTATTAGGGAAAACATCTTGGGAAGAATTGCTGGGTAGTACAACGTAAAAGCTTTTTCTCTCCATTGTGATCAGACCGTGAATGAAATACTAATTTTGATTCTCAGTATTTAACGTCTTGCGCATAGCTTTCAGGGATCCAACTGTTAAACTTTTGGGCCACCGAACCATTTCACCAAAATATGCTTTTTTCTACGGATATTTTTTTTCGCCAAAATCTTTTCAATCCTAAAGACGTCCGTACCTCGAATCTTTTGTAACTCGGCGTCGTAAAACGAACCTATAATGTCTTCACCGTCATAATCCTTGAGCTTGTAGACGGGCGGATCCCTGGGGACTAGTTCAGAAACGGTAAATACCTCGTCTGAAAAGGTTTGTTCGTAGCCCTTGGTAAAAGGATTCCGGGATTTTGATACTCTGACCGTATCGCCGACTTTGAATTTATATTTTAGATTTCTTTTGGTTTTAGTTAGGCCGTATAAGTTTTAAAGACTTTCCAAGAATTGGAACTACTCACCTCAGCAGGGGCCATTTTTATACCTCGGTGATAGCTGAGATTATAAGATTTCACCAAGTCCTGTAGCCCGGCAGATAGGACCGGTATTCCGGGAGCTGAAATAACGCCACATTTTGGTCTTCAGAGTTCGATTGAACCTCTCCACCACGAAGCCTTTAATTCACTAGCTGTGGTGAAATGTTTTATTCCGTGTTTGTTGATCAGGCTTTGAAATTCCCGATTGAGAAACTCTTTACCGCTATCCGTCTGAAGTTTGACGGGTACTCTTCCTCCTCCAAAATTTCTCGAAAAGCCCTGGTTACTTCTTTACCCGTTTTGTTTTTCAGAACCCTGACCCAAGCGTATTTAGAAAGAATATCTATACAAGTCAGTAGATACTTGTAACCTCTGTTATACTCGGACAGGTTTGTCATATCCGCCAGATCGACCTGCCATTGGCGTCAATATTGGAAACATACACCTTATTCCTTTTAAAATGGATTCTGGCCGGTTTATGTATCGTGTAGGTGTATTGCCCAGATAACCAATCTGACACTTCTTGGGACCCAATATGGTGACCCGCTTGCGAGAGCTCTTTTCAAGGAATCCTTACCCCCAAGGATCCGGGATTCTCAGAGTTATAATATGTTTTTCCAAGACCTGCTCCATCGCCGGTGATAAAACAGACACTGACACCAGTTAAAAATTAGAAAACCTTTATTTAAGAGTCTGAATTTTTTCAGGCGTTTGTGTTTTCAGGCTCAGAAAGACCCATCAGCTCTATCATATCATCAAGTTCCAGGTCATATTTGGTCCACAGATTCATATGACCCTCATGATTAATATTTCGCTTACAAAACTCATTTGCCACACGGCGGGTTACACAGTAGGAGTATTCATCCATTTCATAAAATGACTGCATTACAGTATCATGAATAGAGCTGGTACTTTCAAATTCATCTACAGTCTTTTCAACCACTACACATATTTTGGGAATCGGCAGTAGAATATTAAAATACCGAGAACTTTAACAGCTAGTCGTTTCAGCCAATATTTACGGAAAATATTCAGAATCTTCTGAAAGCGACCTTGACGGTAGCCGATTTCAGGTTCAAAGAGGCATGTATGCCTTACCTGGGCAGGGTGATTTATACCACAGCCTTGACATTCTTTTTTCTGGTCGCAGTAGACAATAATGTCCAGCAGAGAAGTCATCAGACCTTTAACAAGCTGCAGGGCCTTTTTCCAGGTTTCTGGCAGTACCCCATCGGGGCAATCCATATTTGTCTCAGAAAGTCCTATCAACATCGGCTCCTGCGGAACTTGTTTGTGCACCCAAGGCTGTCCTGGAGCTAGGTAAGAGGTTTCTGTCTGATCGCCATTAACGGAGACGCCAGTGTCCGGCTGATCACCATTGGCTGTGACGGGTGACGCACGACTAGACCAAGGAAACTGGAATCCGCTGTCTGTCTCAAGGTCTCTTGACCAGAGAGTGTAATCAGGCCGTATAGTAAAATAACGCGGGTCAGATTCTTGGTGGTCCTGAAGGCAATCCAACCGCCAGAGTTATAGAAATGGTAAGATTCAGGTCTTGAAGCTGCAGTCTTTGGAGTCTTAGGCGGAAACCCCGAGGCTGTTACGCCGGCATCCGTCATTTCAGAGTCCGGAGTTGACTATATGCCGAGAGCTTTTAAAAGCTTCAAAGAATTCTGAAACGGTCTGATCCTTTGTCTGGATCCGTTGACAGACTGAGTATTTATGGTAAGAGGGATGGGGCGTGGCGTAAATAAAGGGGTTTTACAATCGCCGTCGCCGATTCGAACGATGTTTCAACCAGTTAGTCCTTTACCGGCCCGTCGCTTCAGCTTGCAGAATTCAGTCCTTGAATACTACAGGCTGATGACATTTTTCCTTATCGATCGCGCATGATTCTACCATTGTTTCGCAACTTGACCCGTTCCTCGCCGGTCGCTCCAGCTTGAAGAAACTCAGGAACCAAACATCTTTTAACCTTTTTCAAACGATCCTTAGAATAGAGCCTACGGAACTGATGCTTCACCGGGGCGTCGGTCATAGATTCCATTTTTTCTTCACAGAGTGTTTAGAACTGAGGAAAATGCACGACTTTTATACAACAGTTTCAGAAGTGTCACGGGGGCCAGACATCATGTGCTGCAGTGAGGCTTAGGCAGGCCATTCAGTCTGGGTATGGATAGGAACATGCCTGAACTTGTCCAGGGACCGGCTGCAGCATGCCTGAACCTGTCTTTGGAAGAGGGGTGGGGGGCTGGGAAGTGGTGGGGGTGGTGATGGGTTCAAGGGGGGCCTAGGCAGCCCTTGGGCATGTCTGAACTTGCCCTAGTGCGATGGGGCAATGCAGGTGGCCAAGCAGGGCGGGGTGGTGGGGGTTCAAGGAGGGTGGGGGCATCCATCAAATTGCCCTTGACAGCTTCCTGGGGAAAACAGATGGCTGGGCTAAAGGTCAACAAACAACCGGTGGTTGGGGGAGGGGACTTCCTGTCATTAATCAACAGGGGCCCGGATCAAGGTCATCCAAGGTCAACAAAACAACCGGTGGTGGGGGAGGGTACTTCCTGAAAGGTCAACAAAGGTCAACTAACAACAGATGGTGGGTGGGGGCGGGACTTCCGGTCTTCGATTAAAAAGGGGCGTGGTTTAATCTCATCAATCAAACTCGGATTAAATTTTGACAGAAGCCGCCTGACATTATACTACTTCCAGGTGCTCCGGTTTCCTCCCACAGTCCAAAGACATGCAGGTTAGGTATATTGGCAATCCTAAATTGTCCTTAGTGTGTGGATGGATGTGTATGTGCGCCCTGCAGTGGGTTGGCGCCCTGCCCAGGGCTTGTTTTGCTGCCTTGTGCCCAGTGTTGGCTGAGATTGGCTCCATTAGACCCCCATGACCCTGTAGTTAGGATATAGCGGGTTGGATAATGGATGGATATTCTACATTTTTAAATGTATGGCTGTTCCTTGTGTTTTGTGGGTGAAACCCCAAGAGGTGGTCCTACCTGCAGTGTCCTTCCTCTGGTTTTATATATTGGCCAGATAGGAGGATTCAGCAGTTGCTCATTGAGGTAGTAAAGAGTTTATTTCATGTATTCCTATTTCATTTGAATTTTCTGGGTTTTGTGATTATTTTCACTTCTGTCCCTGGATTTGGCTTTTCAGATAGTGTTTTGGGACTTGCTAGCCTTAGTTTGCTTTATAGGCAACTCCTTTTCTTCTCTTTTGAATAATTTTTTTTATAGAATATTTTTTACATTCTTTTCAATAAATATTCTCTTTTACCAATTATTAGGATTTATTTTCTTTATTAATTTTTATTTGCTTTCCTGTGATGGCGCAGTGGTAGCGCTGCTGCCTCGCAGTTAGGCGACCTGGGTTCACTTCCCGGGTCCTCCCTGCGTGGAGTTTGCATGTTCTCCCCGTGTCTGCATGGGTTTCCTCCCACAGTCCAAAGACATGCAGGTTAGGTGCACTGGTGATTCTAAATTGGCCCTAGTGTGTGTTTGTGTGTGTCTGGCAGTGGGTTGGCACCCTGCCCAGGATTGGTTCCTGCCCTGTGTTGGCTGGGAATGGCTCCAGCAGACCCCTGTGACCCTGTGTTTGGATTCAGCGGGTTGGAAAATGGATGGATGGATTTGCTTTCCATTTTTTGTTGAGTTTCTGAGGTTGAGGAATTTTATATAAATATCTAATTTGCTGTATATTAATTCCTGATAAAGTTGAACTATTTTAAAGTCTTATCAGAGTGCCATTATGAATATTGACGGACGACATCCTTATGATGAGTTTTACATTGGCTGCTGCCGAGGCAACCTCACAGAGTTCTTCAGGAGCATGCTTGCTTGATGTCAACGGTGTGATCATTTATAAGGTCATATTATGTGCCGTTTCAGTAACCATGTTTGAATATTCTAAAAGACTTTCAATGCACTTCTCTGTAATTTTGTTCTCAGTTTTCTAACTTATTTTCTGGCTTTCGGTTCTAATTCTTGTCTCACATTTCTGGCTTGGTGAGAGATAGGTTTGTCTCTTTAGTTCTGACCTTGGTGTGCACTCCATTTTGGTTCTCATTTCATCTTCCAATCCCAAACAAATTGCCATTGTGCTTTTCCCTTTAGAATACAAGTCATGTTTTTAAGTATTTTTCTCTTTTATAAGGCTTTTTTTAAATTTGGGACTTTGAACATCAGCTCTCCAGTTATAGATCTCTCTAGGCTGAAGACTACAAGTAGCAGTTGGAGGACTAGCTGCCTTGAGTGAGCCTCTTCTGCACTGGCCCTGGCCTGCTTATGTGGCGTATTTTGGAGGCCTAACACACTTTGTCATGTTTGGAAGTCCAAATCATAATGGTATAACGTTCAGTCTAGGTGAGGGCAGCAAGAACTTATGTCATGCAGAGTGCCCTTCTATTTACGATTGAGGAACAGCAGGTGCCATTTGGGAGAGCTCTACCCATCCATCCATCCATTATCCAACACGCTATATCCTAATAAAGTAGCTCTGATTGGACTAATAGACCCAAGATGGGTTTCCAGTCTATTGTTTAAAAGTCCTTCAAGCTTGACAATGGAGAACATGGGGTCAGGACCAGGTGTTGACCAAAGCTCAACCACCAGGAGAAAGAAAGGGGAGAGGTGGTAAAAGATGTGCAGGAGGTGCAAAAGCAGTAGGCACCCCTACAGGATAGTAAAGAGACACTTGAATATTTAAGAAAGGCCCATACTGGGACACACTGTAGATTATTATCCTTAAAACTTTGTACTTTCTGTTTCTACTCTATGTGTCAAAACTAATCCTTCTGTAATCTTCCAGTTCAATGACAGTTCAGGATTTCTGCCATATGATGCAGTATGCAACATTTAAATTTGCAAACTAATAGTGTGTCCTAGGACCATCAGACTGTAAATCAAAAGAATGCTGCTTTAATCTTCATCATTCATTTATTTGTGTGGTCACCTAACCTGCCTTTTCTCCAGTGGTATACATTATAGAAAAGAGCTCCATTAAATAGAGCTTGTTTCTTTGCACTTGCATGAAGCGCAGCTGTGTGTTTTCCTCTTCTTTAATTTATTATTTTCTGTTTTCTTTCATTAGTCTTCCACATGGTGTTTATTGTTGCAAAGCACTTTGATGAACTGCCAGTTATTTTAAATGTATGATATAAATAAATTTCAACTGACTTTGATTTAATATGCAGTGTGAAGCCATCCTTCTCTTTACTCCTTTTTTTTAAACCTGTTACGTTGCTTTTAGTTACACCATCCATGTTGTATCCACTCTCTGATCACTCTCTTCAAATGTTGTTTGCTCCTAGCTGCACCTGCAGATTACTGATACTACTCAGCAGTGATGTGATCAAAATGAAGAATGGATTATTTAATGGTGCTTTCAACTATGATCTAACATGAAGCTTTTTGCGTTGTTCAACCTCTCAGTTAAAGTTCTCTTCTCAGCCACTTCTGCATTGTGCTCCCCTATTTTCAGATTCACCTTTGCTTTGCTTTTCACCTGCATTTTTAGATGGGAGTTTTGACTCCCTGCCTACCTCCTGTCTACTTTGGAAATGTTTTATTATCCACAGTTATGCATAACTTAATTTTGTCTATGAACATGACCGTATGTTTGTTGGCTTAAAGAATCACAGGAATGATTTATATGAGCGTAAAAATATTAAGAAATTTGACAAAGGAGAGGAGATCATTCATGCTTGTTTGATTCATACATGCCGAAGTTATCCTAGTATCTCTTGTCACACACGAGCGATTAGGAGGCAGTCAATGAGCCCGGAGGTGAGTGAAAAATTGTGAGAAAAAGGGTTAATCTGCAGTAAAAACGCCTAACGCCTCTCTCTCTCTCTCTTTCTTTAGCCAAAAAGAAGAAAACTAAAAACGCGTACATTACTTCTGGGTTCCTAGATGGCAAACGAAGTGTCACCTCCGACATTCTCTGATGACATCACTTACAGCTCCGACCCGTGACGACCCTTCCAGTCTCCTGAAGATGATATCACTTCCTGACTACATCACTTCCCGTCCCCTTTTGATGACATTGTATCCGTCTGCCTGTTTTGACGTCATCTCCTGCCAACTCATATCCGTCCACCATTTTTGTTGTTTATAAAAGCCACTGTTTGTAAAACTCCTGTGTGATGTGCTGTAAAGTATTTTGATCATCAATTTTGACCACAGGGCGGCACGGTGGTGCAGTTAGGAGAACCGGATTCGCTTCTCGGGTCCTCCCTGCGTGGAGTTTGCATGTTCTCCCCGTGTCTGCGTGGGTTTCCTCCCACTTTCCAAAGACACGCAGGTTAGGTGCATTGGCGATTCTAAATTGTCCCTTGTAATAAATAACGAGTCCTCAAAATAGAAAAAGTTTTGGGGTTTTATCCCCGTATATTGTCGTCCAGACAAAATGAAAAGAATGATCCAAATATGACCTTTTTTCAGTACACAAATGAATGAAATGCTGTAACAAAATGGCGTTTATATAGAGGATGGGATGATGGGAGGAAGTGGTTGGCAGGAAGTGACGTTTGGAGGCAGGACCACGGAACCAACGTCACTAGAAGCAGACTGAAGTAATCGAGTTGGAACCGGAAGTGACGTCATCAGATGGAAACCGGAAGTGACGTCATCGCAGCCATTTTGGATTTTTGATTTTGAGACTATTTTACTTGTCTTCCGGTTTTCTGTAGATAGAAATAGAGTCAGGTAAGCACCACGTGATAAACGCTTGTCTCGCGAGATTTCACTCACCTTTAGGCTCTTTGACTGCCTCCAACTCGCACGTGTGTGACACCCTAGTGTGTGGTGGGTGTGTGTGTAAGCCCTGAGGTGGGCTGGAACGCTGCCCGGGGTTTGTTTCCTGCCTTGCGCCCTGTGTTGGCTGAGATTGGCTACTGCAGACCCCTGTAGTTAGGATATAGCGGGTTGGATAGTGGATGGTTGGAATTTTGTCCATTGGACATTATACGGGGATGGTCCCCAACTCTTTTCCGTTGTGGAAATTCTCTTTTTTATATAACACTCTATATAACGTACAAATGACAATACTACCACTACAACTACTACTAGTATTTGATATGCGATGCATAGTCTCGGAATTATTGAAAGTGTAGAATAGGATCAAGATATGAAAATGCACACCAGAAGCCTTCTCAACAAAGCAGGTAGAGGTCAGAACCAAAAAGCCAAAAAGATCAGGCTGCCAAAACCAAAGAACAAAGCAAAAATTAATGTCATAGATTAGAAAGAGCTCACAGAAATTTGGCAAGATTGTGAGCTTAAATTGAAACTAACTACCGTTACGATTCTTCTAAAATTATTTAAATGTATCCTCCAAGGGATAGTGAGTACTGTGAACTCCACCGTACTTAGAGAGTCACATCCTGTGACGTTAGTAATAAGACTGATGAGATCACATAAGGAATCTCCACCATTAAAAAACATGAAATGAATAAAATTATATATATTTATAAAATGTCAAATAGCACTACACAACCTTATCCAGTTGCTTTTTTAAAAGCTTGTCAAGGTTTCTGCTTCAACTACATTTATTTGGTTCCAAATTCCCACAAGTCTTTATGAGAAAAAATGCTGCCTGGCTTCTTTCTTAAACATATTTCTCTCTAATTTTCATTGGTGAACTGATTTGCTATTTAATCAAAAGAATTCTGCTGAATAAGATTATTAATGTCTTTTGGAGTGTTGAATGCCTGAATTTATCAATGTTTGAGACCTAACAACTTTGATTCTCTGAGCCTGTCAGATTTGAATATACCATTTTGTCTTGGCAGCTCTATTTGCACTGCTGTACCCTCTAGGTTGGCTTGACTCAAAGTGAGACGCCTCCTTTCAGGGATGCCCGGCTTTATAGGACCTGGCCTGGTAGAGGCTGAGTCAGTAGCCCTCACTGGGTATCTTCTAGGCGCTGTGATGGAAGAAACATTTGACAAGGTTAGCAATATATACCTTAGCTGAGCCTGGAAGTTGACACACATCCGTGACAATCTTCATTACAAAATACCCATAACCAATTACCTATTACATTTAACTCTGTGGAAAAATGATTCTAAATGAATTATCCCCAGTTAATGCAAAACCAGGACAATTCTGTAACACAATCTACATCTATTCCAAATGCTAAATCTTTAGTAATAAACTAAATAGATCAAAAAAAAAGAAGAAAGATAAATGAAAGCACAGATGATAGATGCTCCCAAATTTCAACAGTACACAATTTATTTGAATGACTTGTGCTTTATTAATGATTCACTCTAAGTGAAACTTTGAACAATAAATTGTAAAGTAGTGCCATGATATGTAACTTTATGCTAAAATTCCTCTTTTGTTTTTTACATTTTTTTTTTGCTCATGCACGATGACCTTCCTCCTAAATAAACATTAATGCACCGTTATGTTTACAGACACACAATCCCTAAAACTTTAAGCTATCCTTGTCACAAGTAATTTAGGGGCTGATACTTCAAGAGCTTTATTTTAGTATTTGAGCACTACTTAAACTGACTGCCATGCAAGTACTCACCCAATATGCATTTTGATATATACAGCAACCCTATTAAATTTAAATTTTATTATAGCTATTACTCCCTTACATGGGTTTGCAAATTAATCAAAAAAACTTAACCAACTATCTTTCTCTTTTTTCATTTTAAGAAGGCAGTTTAACACTTCAGTAGTTTAATTTAAGAAGACATTCATCATTCCATTCTTATTTGCCTATTTGATAATAAATATGACTTATTCACATCTGTTAGACAGTAGCGTACACTGCAGCTTGTGATTTTATTACAGAGCTGGTAAATGCCAGAATGAACACACACACACACTTAAAGTCTGACTTCAGCCACACAGATGCCCACTTTTGGAGGATACTTGACTGCATTTCATATCACACATTTAAAATTATCATTTTCACATATGATGTCACAGTATTTGGCAGCATGGTGGCGCAGTGGGTAGCGCTGCTGCCTCACCATAAGGAGACCTGGGTTCGCTTCCCTGGTCATCCCTGAGTAGAGTTTGCATGTTCTCCTCGTGTCTGCATGGGTTTCCTCCCACAGTCCAAAGACATGCAGGTTTAAGTAGATTGGCGATCCTAAATTGTTGCTTGGTGTGTGTGTGTGTCCTGTGGTGGGTTGGCGCCCTGCCCTGTGTTTGCTGGGATTGGCTCCAGCAGACCCCCGTGACCATGTGTTCGGATTCAGCGGGTTGAAAAATGGATGGATGAATGGATGTCACAGTATTGAACAGATAAATAACATCTTATTATTATCATCCATCCATCCATCCTCTTCCGCTTATCCGATATCGGGTCGCGGGGGCAGCCCTGTCCTCGGCCACTTCTTCTAGTTCTCCCGGGGGAATCCCAAGGTGTTCCCAGGCCAGCCAGGAGACATAGTCCCTCCAGCGTGTCCTGGGTCTTCCCCGGGGCCTCCTCCCGGTTGGACATGCCCGGAACACCTCACCAGGGAGGCGTCCAGGAGGCATCCTGATCAGATGCCCAAGCCACCTCATCTGACTCCTCTCGATGCGGAGGAGCAGCGGCTCTACTCTGAGCCCCTCCCGGATGACTGAGCTTCTCACCCTATCTTTAAGGTAAAGCCCAGACACCCTGCGGAGGAAACTCATTTCAGCCGCTTGTATTTGTGATCTCGTTCTTTCGGTCACTAACCATAGCTCATGACCATAGGTGAGGGTAGGAACACAGATTGACTGGTACAGCCTTACAGCTCAGCTCCTTTTTCACCATGACAGACCGATGCAGAGCACGCATCACTGTAGATACTGCACCGATCCGCCTGTCCCGCACTCCATTTTTCCCTCACTCGTGAACAAGACCTTGAGATACTTGAACTCCTCCACTTGGGACAGGATCTCGCTCCCAACCCTGAGAGGGCACTCCACCCTTTTCCGGCTGAGGACCATGGTCTCAGACGCTTCACACTCAACTGCGAACCAATCCAGAGATACCTGAAGATCACAGCCTGATGAAGCAAACAGGACAACATCATCTGCAAAAAGCAGTGGTCCAATCCTGAGTCCACCAAACCGGACCCCCTCAACGCCCTGGCTGCACCTAGAAATTCTGTCCATAAAAGTTATGAACAGAATCAGTGACAAAGGGCAGCCCTGGCGGAGTTCAACTCTCACTCGCAATGCGGACCAAGCTCTGACACCGTTTATACAGGGACTGAATAGCCCTTATCTGGAGATCCTGTACCCCTTACTCCCGGAGCACCCCCCACAGACTTGGAACGCCTTTTCCAAGTCAACAAAACACATGTAGACTAGTTGGGCAAACTCACATGCACCCTCCAGGACCCTGTTAAGGGTGTAGAGCTGGTCCACTGTTCCACAACCAGGTCGAAAACCAGACTGTTCCTCCTGAATCCGAGGTTTGATTATCCGATGGGCCCTCCTCTCCAGGACCCCCAAATAGATTTTTCCAGGGAGGCTGAGGAGTGTGATCCCTCTGTAGTTGGAACACACCCTCTAGACCCCCTTCTTAGAGAGGGGGACCACCACCCCATTCTGCCAATCCAGAGGCGATGTTGCAGAGGCGTTTTAACCAAGACAACATACAGAGCCTTGTGGAACTCCGGGCATATCTCATCCACCCCCGGGGCCCTTCCACCAAGGAGTTTTTTGACCACCTCGGTGACCTCAGTCCTAGAGATGGGGAGCCCACCTCCGAGTCTCCAGGCTCTGCTTCCTCATTGGAAGGCATGTTAGTGGGATTGAGAAGGTCTTTGGAGTACTCCCCCCACCGACCCACAGCGCTCCAAGTCGAGGTCAGCAACGCACCATCCCCACTATATACAGTGTTGACACTGCACTGCTTCCCCCTCCTGAGACCCCAGATGGTGGACCAGAATCTCCTTGAAGCCATCTGAAAGTCGTTCTCCATGGCCTCCCCAAACTCCTGGCCTGGAGATAGGGCTCGATGGCGAGCACCTGGTGGCCGGGCCTGCACCCATGGGGCTTGGCTGGGCACAGCCCGAAGTGGCAATGTGGGTCCCCCTTCCCATGAGCTCACACCTATGGGAGGGGTCAAGGAGGTCGGGTGCAGTGTGAGTTGGGTGGTGGCCAAATGCGGGGACCTTGGTGGTCCGATCCTTGGCTACGGAAGCTGGCTCTTGGGACGTGGAATGTCACCTCTCTTATTATTATTATCTATACTAATAAAAGGCAAAGACCTCACTGACTCACTCACTCACTCACTCACTCACTCATCACTAATTCTCCTACTTCCCGTGTAGGTAGAAGGCTGAAATTTGGCAGGCTCATTCCATACAGCTTACTTACAAAGGTTAAGCAGGTTTCATTTCAAAATTCTGCGAGTAACGGTCATAACGGTTGACAACTTTCGCCATGTTGAACTTTCTTATTTATAGCCCCATCTTCACGAAATTTGGTAGGTGGCTTCCCTGCGCTAACCGAAACCAATGTACGTACTTATTTCGGTGGTATGACGCCACTGTCAGCCGCCATATTGAACTTTCCAACATCACTAATTCTCCAACTTCCTGTGTAGGTAGAAGGCTGAAATTTGGTACTTATTTCGGTGGTATGATGCCACTGTCGGCCACCATATTGAACTTTTCAACGGTCTTTGTTACTTATGGGCCCATCTTCAAGAAATATGGTACACGGGTTCCCAACGCTAACTGAATCCTACTTACGTACATATATACGTCCATAGCCTGCAGCTCGGTCACCGTGTGAGGCAGCGTTGGGTCCCCCATCCCAACGCCTCCCATGTTGTTGGCTGCCTGCCTATATAAGGCCGTCCGTCGCTCCAGTCTCTACATTCCCTTCCTTGCTTCGCCATGGGATTCACGTCTCCCTGCTGATAACTACAGCCTTTTTATTTAATCCACGGCTTCTCCGCTTTTTTATTGTTCATTTATTACGATTATAGTTATTGTGTAGGTACCCATTTCCTTTATCATTCCATCTGTACCCCCATTAACATGTCTATCGAGGTGATCACCATCGATCAAAGAACTGTCACTTACCGAGTGGTTTACATGCCCGGAGACGGCATCTACCTTTTCCATTCTCTTTGTTACATATTGCACGGCCATATCAGGCTCACTCTTGAGGAACATCTTGTCTTATGTATTGAATAACTGGGACAGGTTCAAGGTGTGGACTGATGACAGTACAGGAGATAATTATTCTACACAGGAGCACTAGAAGAGTGAAATGCTTAAGCCCTTCACCTATGCATCTGCATGTGAGTTGATGGCTGCCTGTGAATTGTTCGGTTGTCGCTTTGAAATGTACTGAAATGGCCAAATATTTTACACCTTTTGACAACCGCCAATGCCTCTTAAACATCTTAGATTGACAGGTGACGATTTCAGTAGTGGACACTTTGATGTTTATGAATGTTTGAACTCTCAAAAGCTGGATATAAAGTTATCGATGAAACAGGTTGTATACTTACAACGCTTGACAGATGCCGAATGTCTCTTCAACACAAGTCCAACAAATACTGTCGTAATTGAAACAAACCATGAAACTCAAACCGATTATGACAGCAGATTTGAGATTTGAAACAAGATTACTGTTCACATGGCCAACTGTACGTTGCATGCTCAAGAGTAAGCTCAGCGCACAGCTTGGTCATATTACAACTGGAGGGCCGAACTCACAATGTGGTATACAAAGAGATCCTTAACAAATAATTATTGATATATTTTCCCTCAGTTTAAAAAGGTTTAATTTTCTTCTTAATAAAAATTTTAAGGCAGTACTTCGCCACTGCGAAGCGCGGGTATTTTGCTAGTCTATACTAATAAAAGGCAAAGCCCTCACTGACTGACTGACTGACTCACTGACTCATCACTAATTCTCCAACTTCCCGTGTAGGTAGAAGGCTGAAATTTGGCTCATTCCTTACAGCTTACTTACAAAAGTTATGCAGGTTTCATTTCGAAATTCTACGTGTAACGGTCATAACTGAATCCTACTTACGTACATATATACGGCCATAGCCTGCAGTTCGGGCGCAGTGTGAGGCGGAGTTGAGTCACCCATCACCACGCCTCCCACGTAGTTAGCTGCCTGCCTATATCGCGTCCCCCATACCCACGCTTCCCACGTAATTGAGTGCCTGCCCATATAAGGCCGTCCGTCAGCAGCAATCCAATAGACACGTTGCCGCTACAAGGCGTTTGTCATGCCTAAGACGAATACGATTTTCGCAAGATACAAGTGAGAAGACGTAAGGTATAAACAAGACTTTTGATCACTTTGTAACGGAGTTAAAATTGCTGGTGAAGGACTGTGCTTATGCAAACGAAGATGAGATGGTCAGGGATAGAATAGTGTTTGGCACAAACTCAGCAAAAGTGCGAGAGAAACTTTTAAGTGCCGGGTCTGAGCTAACATTAAATAAAGCCGTGGACAACGCAAGATCACACGAGTTAGCAAACCTTCGATGCATGTACTCCGAGCGGCTCAAGTGAACTGACTGTGAACGCAGTACACAGACAACAAGCAAAAGCTCTAAAGAGTGCTGAACAAAAAACGCATTACACAATTGAGAAGGCAGCAAAAGAATATGAAGCGCGTGACGCATACAAGCATATTCATAAGTGCAGCTACTGCGGAAACAAAGCACACGGTGAAAAAAGTCAATGTCCAGCTAAAGGAAGTCAGTGCAAACGAAGATGAGATGGTCAGGGATAGAATAGTGTTTGGCACAAACTCAGTGAAAGAGCGAGAGAAACTTTTAAGTGCCGGGTCTGAGCTAACATTAAATAAAGCTATGGACATCGCAAGATCACACGAGTTAGCAAACCTTCGATGCATGTACTCCGAGCGGCTCAAGTGAGTGGCTCAAGTGAACTGACTGTGAACGCAGTACGCAGACAACAAGCAAAAGCTCTAAAGAGTGCTGAACAAAAAACGCATTACACAATTGAGAAGGCAGCAAAAGAATATGAAGCGCATGACGCATACAAGCATATTCATAAGTGCAGCTACTGCGGAAACAAAGCACACGGTGAAAAAAGTCAATGTCCAGCTAAAGGAAGACAGTGCAAACGAAGATGAGATGGTCAGGGATAGAATAGTGTTTGGCACAAACTCAGTGAAAGTGCGAGAGAAACATTTAAGTGCCGGGTCTGAGCTAACATTAAATAAAGCTATGGACATCGCAAGATCACACAAGATATTCGCGAAATACATGTTTAATGAGAAGACGCAGGGTATAAACGAGACTTTTGATCACTTTGTAACAGAGTTAAAATTGCTAGTGAAGGACTGTGCTTATGCAAACGAAGATGAGATGGTCAGGGATAGAATAGTGTTTGGTACAAACTCAGCAAAACTGCGAGAGAATCTTTTAAGTGCCGGGTCTGAGCTAACATTAAATAAAGCCGTGGACATCGCAAGATCGCACGATATAGCACAACCACAGCTGAGAACCTTCGATGCATGTACTGTGAACGCAGTATGCACACAAAAAGCAAGAGCTCCAAAGAGCGCGGAACAAAAAACGCATTACACAATTGAGAAGGCAGCAAAAGAATATGAAGCATGTGACACATACAAGCATATTCATAAGTGCAGGTACTGCGGAAACAAAGCACACGGTGTAAAAAGTCAATGTCCAGCTAAAGGAAGACAGTGTAAAAAATGTGGTAAATTGAACCACTTCGCTAAAATTTGCAGGACTGGGAGAGGTAAACCCGTGCATGCAGTGTGTGATGTCTCAGATAAAGAGGAAGACAAGGTTTTTATTGATTCAGTAGGAAAGGAACAATCCTCTGAATCTGAATAAGCCTTTGTAGACATATCAATAGGAAAGCAAGGTGTAAAGCTTAAGTTTAAATTAAGTTCATAGACACGCTGCCACTAAATATTCGCAGGCAAATCCACAACTTAATACCGGGAATGCCTGTTAAACATCTTAGATTCACAAGTACCGATTTGGGTAGTGAACACTTCGATGAATGAAACCTGTTATCTTTACAACGGTTGACAAACACGGAATATAACTTGAGCACAACACATCCTCCAAATCCGAACCTGATTGAAAGAAATAATGATAATCAAATCCTTGATGACAGTAACACTCATAACACTCACAAAACAATTACATTGACAATCATGTTACGTTATTTTTAAAATGTTTCCTTTTCTTTTTCATAACTTCTTTAACACACTACATCTCCGCTGCGAAGTGTGGGTATTTTGCTAGTTATCTATATATTAAAAAGTCAATGTGTGTGTGTGTGTGTATGTATGTATGTTCCAGCCTCACTTCCAAATGGCTGGAGCAATTTTCATGAAACTTGTTTCTCATTGGTCGACTAAAAATACTGTAGGGTGAAATCAACCCAAACACTCGGAACGACCACCAGAGGGTGAACTGGAGGTGACTGCCAGCATTCTTTATGTTTGAGCACCACTGCACCCCTGTTGCTTTTGAAATTAAATAGAGTTGGCCGGTTCCGAGAGTCAACTGGATAATAACATGCATACAAGACCTCAAGACAAGCACATTAGTGAGTCTTAATTGTTTGTTAACATATTTTTATTTTTAAAGTTGTGTTTTTTTATAATTATATTTTTCTCAAACAATTAAAAAAAACACTTTATTGTCCTCCTGGGCAACACCGGGTATTTCAGCTAGTTATTAATAAAGGTTCCCTACAATTTCTTATTATTTTGTTTTTTAACTCACAATAATTTCATTTCTAACCTGCTTAAACCAGACCAGTATTGCAGGGGGGTTTGAGTCAATTGCATCTAGCATAGTGCACACGGCAGGAACAAACCCTGGACAAGGCACCAGTCCATCACAGGACAAATACACACTCACAAAACACACTAGGGTCAATTTAGCATTGCCAATTCACCTAACATGCATGTATTTGGACAGAGGGAGGACACTTGAGCACCTAGAGGAAACCCCCACACATGAGAACATGCATACTCCACACAGGTGAACTCGGGATGTGAATCCATTTCTTCTTACTGCAAAATAGCAGTGCTATGACTGTGCCACCCAGTAACAATAATACTTTACAGAAATCTTTATTTTTCCTTTAGCACAAGCCATGCAAACACTCATCAGTTTCCTTTGTCAACCCAATATGCAGCATTCCTCATTATAAACTACAACAGAAAAATGCTAGTTGAATAGAATTAATAACGAAACAATTCCCAATTCTAAGTATTAAAAACTCATATTCCATCAAAAAATGTCAAGTTCTGAATTCCCAGTCCATCCCATAGATTTCACAGGAATATCAGGCAGAACCCAGCAGTTGATTTATTTTACCCATCAATGCATTTTTCTTAATATTTACCAGTAATGCCACACTGCACGATGACGTGCAGTGAATACACTTGACTTGAGCATTCTTAGTTTTCATTCTCTTTCTCTGTATGTTTAGCATTCATTTGCTCAGAGGTTGATGTGCTTGCTGCTTCCTGAGCAGCACTTCTTTTCTCCACCTTAGTGGCCTGCTTTTTCTCTTCTTTCATTTTCATCTTTTTGAATTAAAACTGATTAAGTCAGTGTTTGTGCTGCAATTACTTAGTACGTTTTCCTTAATTTTTCACTTAAGCTGGTACTTAAATCTTCAATCTGCCTCAAGAATGATTTAAGATACAGTATAAAGAAGTGATGGTGAAGTTGGTAGGGATGAGAACGGTGCCCTGCTACCGAGAGTTGATTCTACAATAAAATAAAATAAAAGCGGATAGTAGACATCACGTAGTATTTGTGTACCAGATTTCATGTCAATAGGTCAAATGGTTTGTGAGCTACAGGTGATTTAAAATCCTGGACAGACAAATGAACAGCCACGGTAGTGTATTATATATAAAGATTACAACTGCATTTGCCTGCCTACGTTTTCCTAGTATCATTACACAAAAAATAAGACTGGTACACCAGGT
This sequence comes from Polypterus senegalus, assembly GCF_016835505.1. NCBI lineage: Eukaryota > Metazoa > Chordata > Cladistia > Polypteriformes > Polypteridae > Polypterus > Polypterus senegalus. The sequence continues at coordinate 44,056,480 of NC_053164.1, forward strand.
TTTATTGCTTTCTTCAGCTATGGTAGGTGGTCCCTCTTGTACATATACAGTATAAGCTAGAAGACTGAGAGATTTTGGTAGGAGCTATGGCTTATCTCCCTTGTCAATATTTAGAATAGGAGATGGAGAGATTGTAAGTGCTGTACAAGACCTTCAGATTCCCCCTAGTGCATATGTAAGCTAGAAGGCAGAGAGATTTTAGGCAAGAGACACAGGATTGTCCCACTCAGAATTATTTAGAAAAGGAGATAGAGATATTGTAGGTAAAAAGTAAGCTAGGAGATAGACAAAATTTGGGAAGGAAACCTGGGGTTGTACTTAGAACAGGAGATGGAGAGTTTGTAAGTGCAAGACCTTCAGGGACCCATTTGTGCAAATAACAGCTATGAGACAGAGAGATTTTAGGTGGGAGAGCTGGTAAGAGAATTGAGTGTTCCCCCTCATACACATATAAGACAGGAGATACTTCCTGGGAGATTATAGTACATAGAGGATTTCAGAAGTGCCAGTACGAGTACTGAAAGAAAACATGACCTTACACTAAAGAGCAAAAAGTAAAGATGCCAGTACTTTATACTGGTGAGTGATGGCTGACTTCTTGTACGCTGGAAAAACTCAAAGTGCAGTAAGCACCAGCCCAGTTCAAGCAGTGGTTCTAGCTGTAACACTTCCCCATACAACTGGATCCTGGACTTCCTGACAGAGATGCCTACATGCTGAGCTTTGAGCTTTGTACTCACCCCATTTCTGTTCACTCTGCTGCTTCACGATTCTATGTCTTCATATGGCTCTAATACCATCATTAAGGTTTCCAGATGACACAAAGGTAGTAGGTCTGATCAGCAATTGGAATGAATCCATTTATATAATGGAGATACAATGACTGGCAGACTGATGCAAGTGTAACAGTCTATCACTTAATGTGATCAAGACAAAAGAGATTATTGTTGACTTCAGGAAGGCTCATGCTATCCACACCCCATTGCACATCAATGTCTCTGTGGTGGAATTGGTCAAAAGCACCAAACTTCTTGTGCACCTGGCAGCTGACCTTACTTGATCAATTAAAACCACCAAGTAGGTGCAACAGTGCCTCCACTGCCTTAACTGACTGCAGAAGGCAAGCCTATCTCCCACATTCTCACCCCATACAGGCACCATCAAGAGCATTCTGATCAGCTGCATCACTGTCTGGTTTGGAAACTGCAGTGTCTCTGACTGTAAGGTCCTACAACGTATAGTGCACACAGCAGAAAAGGTTATTGGACCTCTCTGTCCTCTCTGTCCTCCGGTCAAGACATCTTTATAAAACATAACTGCAGAGCCTACAGCATTGTGAAGGACCACTGTCTCACCTCCCATGGTCTTTTTGTCCCATTTACATCTAGCAGATTAACAGTAGCATCCAAACCAGTTCTGACAGGTTTTGCAACAGCTTCTGACCACTGGCTCTCTGAACACAGAACTCTGTACTGCCCTAAACTCTCTTCCTTCAGATTTGCTCCTACTAGTTTATTTATGTGCAGTACATTTGTTACACTTTTTTATTTATTATTGTTATTATTTATTTATTACTATTTATTTCAAATGATTACCACCTATTCACTTACGGATTATTTATGATTATTTATTATTTATCTATTTATTAATTTTTTAAATTTATTTATAGTATAGTACAGCTATTTACCTGTCTAGCACTCATCATGTGTTTATGTATATGTTACACAGTGGTCCTGAGGAATGTTATTTCATACCACTTTATGCTGCAATACTGTGTATAGATGGTATTAAAAATAAAGCCACTTTACTTGAATGTCATGTTCTTACAGCATGACACTAAAAAGAAAAACTGTCCAATATCCAATGCTGAACAAAATGTATTCATCAAACAGAAACTGCTTTTTTGTGTGTGTAATTACTGTCTATACCAGTGGTTCTTAAACTTTTTTTTTCCCCAACATATTTTTGCTATTTTTGAGGCTTCAACGCCATGAATCACTGCCAGCCATCATGCCTGGGGATAGTTGACCAGGGATGCATCTTGGAGCTTCGCCAATGGAGATTGTGGCGGATCAATGGTGTTGCTTAAACTGTCTTCAGTGACTTATTGCAAGACGCTCCACAACTCAAATGCGATCTTTTTCCATCATGCTATTGTGAATCACAAGTCCAGACCATATCAGGCATTTTCTCATGTTTTAAATGTTGTCCATATTTAGTAGGACTCCATCTGAACACCTGGCTTTAATTTTGCATTCATTTTTTTTTATCCCGGCTTTATGTTAATTGTTTTGCTTCTATTTTTCATGTTTTCAGTTTGTGATCTGTAGGGAGCCCCAGTGAGCCACCAAACTCTCCAACACACCAACACAATTCCCAGGTTGAAATAATACTTTATTTTAAAAAATACCATCACAGATAATTCACAAACACTGCACAGGCGCAATTCCTCCTATTCTCTCTGCCATTCTCTCTTTGTTCCTGTCCTTTCATTCCTCCAGGTGAGTGTTGTGCAGCTCCACTCCTGATTCTGATTCGCCTGACTCAGGTGTAGTGTTTTCCTTTATGCCAGACCCGGGAGTACTTCTGGTGTTGCCGCATCACAGGTTGGAAGCACTTCTAAGTCAGGCGGAATTTCCTTAAAGTGGGAATGGTCTCTCCCTGCAGCTACCCCGGTGGCACCCATAGAACCTGGCAGGACTGTCTAATGGGACTTCGATTCCCAGCCTGCCCTGTGGGTATCCATATGATTAGTTTCCACCTGTTCTTCTATTAAATGGGCCTCTGTGCCAGGTAAGGGACCTTGAACCATCCCGGCCAGAACACCAGCCCAAGCCTGGAATCCATGAAAACTTGTGTTAATTATCTTCTATTCTTACCTTCTTTGTAAGTTTTACTGTTACAGTAGAGTCTCGCTTATCCAAGCTTTGCTTATCCAACATTCTGTATTATCCAACGTCCCACCGCAAAAAAAAAACAAAAAAACAAAAAAAACGCGTCAATCAGCAACATGGACTGCAAGTTGCGAAAGTGAGCTTAGTCTAATTAATTTAGTCTTAGCTAAATTCATTTTTTCAGTAAAATTTTTCAGTTGTTTTGTTGTAAAACATGATTACCATGGATTATGGGCCCGCCCTATCTGGAATGTGTGCGTGTGTCTCTCTCGTGTGTGTGTGCGTGTGTGTGTGTGTATGAGTGCGTGTGTGTATGCATGCGTGTGTGTGTCTCTCTCGCATGCTTGTGTGTGTGCGCACGTGTTTCTCTTTCTCTTGCGCGCTTGTGTGTGTGTGCGTGCGGGCGCACGTGTCTCTCTTTCTCTCACGCGCGTGTGTGTCTGCACAGGGAATGCACAGGTAGAGACTGACCACGTGCGGAAATCATCGGCGCGCACAAACCGAAAGGGAAACTTTTTTTTTTGGCAAACGTTTTGGTCATAACCCGATTTGTATGTGTTTAGAGATGTTCTTGAACCGAGACACTGTATTAGGTTCGTAATGTGTAAAATTATAACATGGTTTGACGTTTAATAGGCTTTTTCTTAACACCTCCAATTATCCACTTATCCGACATTCTGCTGGCCCATTTATGTCAGCTAAACGAGACTCTACTGTACTTAAATTCCTTAATATTAAGCTTACCCCTGTGGCCCCCAGCCGGGGCTGGAGCCCCGCCGGGACGCCCAGGAGGACATGAGGAGGGCTTGTGCCTCCTCCAGACCGCGAGGGGGCGTCCGTCCTGGTTCTATTGGGAGCCACGGGTCGAGGGCATGGAAGCCCTACCCTGTAGGGGCCGTGGTTGCCGCCAGGCGCGCCGATGCCGGTTTATCCCGTGCGGTTGCCGGTTGGGGCTGGAGCCCGGCCGGGACGCCTTGGAGGACCGGAGGAGGGCGAGTGCCTCCTCCAGACAGAGTGGGGCGTCCGTCCTGGTTAGGCAGGGGGCCTCGGGTACAGGGCTTTGAAGCCCAGCCCTGCAGGGACCCGTGGCCACCGCCAGGCGGCGCCCCAGTGCCTAATTATCCCGGGAGCCCGACACTTCCGCCACACCAGGAAGTGCCGGGGGGAAGACTTTATGTGGCGCCCGGAGAGCTGCCAGGAAGGCAGCCGACACTTCCGCACGCTGGGCGTGGCCAAGGAACAGATGGCGGAAGCACCTGGGGCTCATCCGGGGCATTATTTAAGGCCGCCTCCCTCCAGTCATTGGTGGAAGTCGGGAGGCAGAAGGACTGAGCAAGAGGAAGGACTGGAGGCGGCCAGGAAGGCACAAGAGACTGTGGGCCTGGACTTGGGGAAATCGGTGCAAGAAGGCACTGGGGGTGCACGTGAGCCATTTTTGTAGATAATATTAGTGACAATAAATAGTGTGTGGTGAAACAATGTTGTCCGTCTGTCTGTGCCGGGGCCAGCCTTCACAATGGCGCCCAACGGGGGCCATCCGTCTGGTGCAAGACGGGGGCCCCATAACGATAAATATTTTGTGAACGGCCCGGCGCAGCAGCGGACCCCACACACTGGCCGCGGGAGCGGCCCGTGCAACCTCGCGGGAGCGTTTACCCCGAAACCGCCGCCGGACTGAAGAGAGGCCATCCCCGGGTGCGGAGGAGGAGCGGGCCTCGCTGGAGCGCAGCGGGCTCCGAGAGCGCTGTTGAGATGGACAGCCAGGCCGGCGTTGCTTCGCTGAAGGCCAAACCGAGGCAGGGGCCTCGGCACGACGGGATTCGGGAGGTGAGTACCCTGCCCCGCGGGGTTGGATGTACCTTGTTCTCCGCAGGGAGGGACGAACCGGATCCGCGCCTGTGGCAGGAGCACGCGGGCCACGGGCTGTCGACAGCGCCGGGCGGCCGCTGAGGAGGCCGAAATCGAAGCCGCAGCTGCGGTGCGGCGAAGAGGCACGCCTTCGCAGCCAGAACAGGGGAGACAAGATGGCGCGGGCGGAGGTCCCGCCCGCTGACAGGCACGGATTGGCGGTGTGTCTTGTGTGCCCGCCGATGATTGGATAGAGGCGGGCCCAAGGAATGCCAGTCTCGTGTCAGAGAAGAACCCGATTGGGCCAGAGGGAGTGGCCCAGAGGAGGCAGGCGTCGCGTGGAGCTGATGAACAGGTAAGCCCACCGACGTCTGTCTCTCTCTCTCCACCAGCGGCTCGGCGTGTGTCGGAGGAGTCCCTTCGGCCCGCCAAGCCGCCCTTAGAGGAGCTGCTACGTGTTCTCGCCGCCAGTGTGAGCAGCTGATGGAGATGGCGGTCGCGGCGGAAAGACACCGAGTGAGACGGAGGATCGGCGCGGCGCTGGAACCGGAGGCAGGCAGAACACGGCGGGAGTGGTGAGTGTTGCCGTTCCCGTCAGAGCAAGTGGGGGTTCGCGAACATGGCCGTGACCGATTACGGGACGACCGGCTCCGAGTAGGCGACCTCCCAACAACGGATACGGCAGTGCAGACAGCTAGCGCGGCGAGGAGCTTGAATATGCAGGGGCTGGTAGGATCGGGGCTGCTGAGTGCCCTGGGTCCTAGCGCCCTGCGCCCAAGCCTGCAGCTGTCTCCTGTCGCTCTGCCTGGACGCAGACGGGCTGGATTTGAGCTTTCGCTGTGCTCAGACCCAGACCGTCAGCGTCAAGAAAAGAAGGAGGAACCGAAGGGTGAATGCCGGTTCCTCCGATAGGAGAGGACGCGGCGCTGGGTGCGCGCGTCCGGAGAAGGGCCGTCCTCTGTGCGGGCAGAGGAGATCCCTGGGCGGCTGGGCGAGCCGCCTGCGAGCGTGCCGCGGACAACAGGCGGACGGGCATGGAACCTGCGACGGAGGACTTCAGCAGGCAAGTCAGGGGCTGTCGGAGGGGGGCAGGAGCACTGCGGGTACGGAGACCGGCAGGGCACTCGGGGTGAGTGTCCTGGCAGTGCTTCTGGCCCTCTTTTCCTTTATTTTACAGGCCCGAAGCCCCGACGAGCGCTGGGGCCGACGTCGACGGGGACCTGCCCGCCTGAACGGGCGCCCGCTGGAGTGCTCCACGCCGGGAGGCCTACAGTGACCCCGCTGGGGGGAACAGCGGGGGCGAGAGCGGCGCAGACCACAGGGGGACGTTTGCGCCGCGAGGGTGCCGAAGACAGATGTCCCAGGGTGCCGTGTTGGACCCTGGGGACATAGTAGGACCCTCGCTGGGGACGTGCTGCCCTTTCGGGTTGTGCCGTTCGGACCCACGTGTCCTCGCTAGCGGTGGGGCACTGTGGCCCCGGCCGGGCTGGAGCCCCGGGACGCCAGGAGGACATGAGGAGGGCTTGTGCCTCCTCCAGACCGCGAGGGGGCGCCCGTCCTGGTTCTATTGGGAGCCACGGGTCGAGGGCATGGAAGCCCTACCCTGTAGGGGCCCGTGGTTGCCGCCAGGCGGCGCCCCGATGCCGGTTTATCCCGGCGGTTGCCGGTTGGGGCTGGAGCCCGCCGGGACGCTTGAGGACCGGAGGAGGGCGCAGTGCCTCCTCCAGACAGAGTGGGGCGTCCGTCCTGGTTAGGCAGGGGCCTCGGTACAGGGCTTTGAAGCCCAGCCCTGCAGGGACCCGTGGCCACCGCCAGGCGGCGCCCCAGTGCCTAATTATCCCGGGAGCCCGACACTTCCGCCACACCAGGAAGTGCCGGGGGGAAGACTTTATGTGGCGCCCGGAGAGCTGCCAGGAAGGCAGCCGACACTTCCGCCACGCTGGGGCGTGGCCAAGGAACAGATGGCGGAAGCACCTGGGGCTCATCCGGGGCATTATTTAAGGGGCCGCCTCCCTCCAGTCATTGGTGGAAGTCGGGAGGCAGAAGGACTGAGCAAGAGGAAGGACTGGAGGCGGCCAGGAAGGCACAAGAGACTGTGGGCCTGGACTTGGGGAAATCGGTGCAAGAAGGCACTGGGGGTGCACGTGAGCCATTTTTGTAGATAATATTAGTGACAATAAATAGTGTGTGGTGAAACAATGTTGTCCGTCTGTCTGTGCCGGGGCCAGCCTTCACACCCCCTGCAAAATTAGTGATTTGTCCTGACACAAATGACGATTGCTGTTTTGTAAACAGTGCTTAGAGGGCTAACCTCTTCCTTGTGTTTCTACAGTACTTGATTGCAATCATTTTGCCTTTTTGCTATGCACCTGCTTGCATGATGGTGAACCTTCAGGTGACAGATTTCACAAGGCATATCACGACAGTGCTGTTTGTGTCAGTATGACTGTCTGTGTCAACGTCTGTTGACCAATTCACATCAATATTCCATCCATCCATTTTCTAACCCGCTGAATCCGAATACAGGGTCACGGGGGTCTGCTGGAGCCAATCCCAGCCAACACAGGGCACAAGGCAGGAACCAATCCTGGACAGGGTGTCAACCCACCGCAGGACACACACAAACACACCAAGCACACACTAGGGCCAATTAAGAATCGCCAATCCACCTAACCTGCATGTCTTTGGATTGTGGGAGGAAACCGGAGCGCCCCGAGGAAACCCACGCAGACACGGGAGAACATGCAAACTCCACGCAGGGAGGACCCGGGAAGCGAACCCGGGTCTCCTAACTGCGAGGCAGCAGCGCTACCACTGCGCCACCGTGCCGCCCACGACATCAATATTGCTTTTTTCAATTAATGATTTAGTTTCAGTTTGTTCTGTTCTGTTCAATTTGTTGATCAGTTACCTTAGAATGGCAAAGGGCATAAAATATTCATGATTTATTTTTAAGAATTTTGTTTTTTTATTTACTGGAGGCCAGTAGAATATTCTTCTGAGAGTTATTTGGGCTTTTCACTGTAAAGTGGATCATTACATGTCACCCGGAGTCTGGCTTGGGGTTAATTCTTTTTAATGAACCTGGAACATGTCATAGTTCTGCCATTATCCAAGTGTGTGATCATTTGGACATTCACTTTAGGGCATCTATGTAAGGGCTTTCCTGGCGTCAGTCATGTTTATGAAGCATTCATTCGGTTCAGGTTAGTTAAGGTTTAAGAGTGTAACACTTCTGTTTAACTCTTGGATTTTTCTCCCTTACTTTTAAAGCCTGCTCTTCTCAAAGCACTTGAAGAGATTTTTTCTTAATTAGCCACAATCTATCTTTTGACTATCAGAGTTCAACCTTTGAGTTCAACTGATTCTTTCCAGAGCTTTTTGATTTGATAAATTGGTCTGTTTTGGAGATAAATTGTTTAATTATTCTTGCCTTTTTGTCAGCAGCCATTTAATTATTAATACAATCTCATATTACTCATGTTTAGTGTGTGGGTATCTTCTTTTACCACTTTCCTTTAATTCAGCCTTCCAAATCACAATACATGGCAATTAAACACCAAGAATGGTGGCAGTGTTGAACATTACATAACAATCTCAAACCCACTTAATCCAATTCAGAGTCGAGTGACTGCATAATTAAGTATTTATTTTGTGCTTATTATGGAATTATTTATGCAATACATTGCTGCCTTAAATGTGCTGTATAGGGACCAAAATATGCCTTTTGATATCTTTTTTAGGAATTAGCTACAAATAAAGGCAAAATAAATTATGTAACAATGTGGTCACTATTATAAATCATTATAATTTCCTTTGCTAAAATTTTAATGGGACAATCACATTTCTATCAGTGCCATAACGGATATTAACAGCACCTTGAAACAGATCTGATTCAGCAAACATAATTCTAATAGATAAGGCGACTCCAACACAAATGAATAATTACAACTGTCAAAAAATGATTGCTGAAATTGTAATATATTTCTTTTTTCTAGACACTTTTCTCAAATTGAGATATCAGAACTATCAGGAATACTAAAAGTGTTTTAATTTTATTAGTTACCTTCACTAGTTATAGGTAGATATTAGATTTGGGGAGGATGTGGGAAGGATCCATCAAGGGCAAATCAGAGACTCATTGACTAATTGAGGAGTGAAATATGCTTATGCTCTCAACTCCAAACTATCTCCCAAGTACTAAATACACCTTCACACATTTTACGTTTTTACAAAAAAAACCCTAACTCTAACACTCCTTCATTTCACTCTATCTTCCAAAGACTTCGGAACAGAAGGCAAAATTAAAATCGTGATCATATTCACTTCATCCTCACAATCACCTCATAACATTACCAATGCAGTTGTTCCCATGAAAATGTAGTGTTATCTATTAGGGAGAGGCCAAGATTTTATCGTCAAATTGAGAAATATGTAGGGAAAGCCTTTTTGAAATTAAGATGTAAACATATTTGGTAGAATGGATTTCAAGAAATAATGAGTTTTAGGGAATAGGAAAAATTTGTTGCTAGTCGGCATTCAATGATTGAAAAAGCAGTAAAGAGACTAGAAAAACGATCAACGAAAAACCGTAAACGCAGTTTAAAATTCGGGGGCAGAATTAGCCAAACGCGGGATCAGATCCAAAACTAACATGAAAAGAACCTAACTGAAAAAGATCTGAACTGCTCTTGGTCACAATATCATTCTCGCTATCATCCAAAAGCTTTGATGCCTATGTTACAGCCGTGGATCCTTTTATGCTAATTTCGTGATGACATCGCCCATTATGACGGGACAGTGACAGTTGTAATTACAATATAGAAAATGGTTACAGCCTTAAAAAATTAATGTGAAATTGTCATATCTGTGATTAAAAATAATAATGATATGACATCACCTCTGTAATGATAAAGTAAAGTAAATAAACACTAAAACAAATATATTAAGTATACAAAAGGTAAAGTGATCCAGTCATATGCTCTTAACTCAAACACTTTTTTAGTAAAATACGTTTAAAAAAACACTTTTGGAAAATCCTCTTCTGAAAGAACACGCTTAAAACATCATTTGAACTGTACGCCAGCCTTCAGTTGTTGCATTTATATTCACAGCAGTGAGCCACAACTACAGTATCTTGGGATTATTTAAGTCTGTACAACTACACACGTGTATTGACCTGCTTGTTGAAGCGTCTCCAGTATACCCAAGTACAAGGCATATTCTCTTTGTGATAATATGTTTACTCATTATCTTTAACTTTTCCGTTTTAGTTGTATTCATCTCTCAATGCTCTTTGCAGTGTTAATATCACATGAAACACAATGTTAGCCAATGAAAAAGCCATTACTGGTTGGACTCCTGAACGAGGGGCAAGACAGGTCTTTAATTCAACTGCTTGATTGGGTCTGAGCACATTCCATTTTAGGTTATGAGAGCGGTTCTGGTAATTGTTATATTTAACAATATTTTAGTATTTAGGATATTGTGAGCACACAACTGGATGACTTGATATGTGTAATATCCACCAGACACAATCTGAGATTTTTTCATGGATGCTTTTGTTATTGTTTCCTGTTGTCTAGCATGTTGCAATTGTTCTTCCCCTCATACTGTTATCTGCTACTGTTATTTAATAAGCCGTGCACCCCCTTTGTTTTGCCATTTATTAACACACCTGTTAGTCATGTCCCACACTCACAGTTGTGTTATAAATGTCCATGAAGCTCACATAAAGCATGTAGGTCCCATAATGAACATTTAAATACAATGCACCCCTTGTGTCTCACATAGGCACTCCCTTATCTTTTGTTTCGGTCATGTCCAAAACGCATCCTTAAGAAATATAAACCCCTGGGTCTGGTTAGTTGTGTTACACAGAAATCTGAATCCCTGGAAATCATTCACCTTGTAGGTGTCTTATATCTTAAAGCTTTATTGTGAAATGCATTACTGCCTGCTATGTACTGCTTTGTAAATCATTACTTCTTAGTTATTGCCTTTTAGTTGTACTCCTGTATGTTTCCTTTTAATATATTTCAGTTTACAACAAAGTACATCCAGTAAAATCCTGCAAGAAAGCTCACTCTTGTTATTTTTATGTGGATGTGCTGAGTTGTTTTGGCTCTCTGCGGCTGCACGCAAAGTGAGCTGAAAAGCCATAGACACCTAACCTTTCTTCCTCACAAAAACATGAGATTAAACAATTTTCTTGGCAATCACTACAAACAACATGGGGTAAGTAAAATATAATAAAGTATATTTTTAGATGGCATATACCTTTAAATAATATGGCCACTACTACATCTACACATGTATAGAAATATACCCCAGTGACATGTACAACTATTACAACCAACATCCATAATGACTGAGCAGTAAAGTCACCAACAAACATCACAAAAACTGAACACAGATAAAAAAGAAAAATTAAACATGACTAACAACTAAATCATGATGTGCCCAGCATGCCTTCATAGTTTCTCCAGAGACACTTCTGGCAGTCTCTGGTTTCCTTGCACCATCATTTTTTCTGTATGCCTTAAATGGCCAGTACCCTCCCATGCTGCCTGTACCCTCAGAGGCACAAAGGATCTCATATACAGCCTAAGGTGGGCTTGTATAATTGTATGATGCCCTCCACCGTTCCGTGACTTAGTTGCATTCTCTTGTCAGACTTTTTTTTTACTGTATTGAAGACCTTAAACCTGGCACCTTATTGAATGTTGCCTTTTAATTGGTAATTTCTTAAAAACTGCAAGTAGTACAAAAAGCATAAACAAAGATAACTAACAGGCAGTAGCAGAGAAGATTATGTGCTCTTATGCAGAAAATTCAATGTTCTTTCCTTGTTCCAATCCGGCAGGTAAGGTAGGCAGCACAATTCTACACTGCACTAACCCTGTCAGTCAGTCAGTTATTGTCCAACCTGCTATATCTTAACACAGGGTCATGGGGTCTGCTGAAGCAATGCACCTAACCTGCAGTATTGTTAATAGCAAAGGCCACCTCAAGGTGATTTATACAACAAATGAGATTATAATGCATTATCAGTTACACATCTGTGGGTAATCATGTTCTATTTGCATGGGTCCAATCAGGCGAGGTCTGTAGATACTCTTAACGAGGCATGTCAGTAAAAACTCCATTTAACTGGACGCTACAATTTTTGAAGACCCTGTGTATGCAGTTGTCAAGGTGTAGCTTGGGCTACACACCTGACCACTTCTGTTGTTTTCAAATTGTTCTTTACCTTCCTATCAGTGTTGCCATGGATAGTTAATCAGGCAGCATCCATGACAAACAAGCAAAGCAAATCAAACCAGGAGGTTGGCAGGGAAACATTGCTTAAGAATAATGTTTCCTGCTATTGAATTATCCTTTGTCTAATCCTATATTGGTTCTTGAACTTTTTGTGATTTCTTAGGATTTTGACTGCTCTTTTTTAATGTATGTTGTTTTTTTCTCATTTTGGTTCCAATACATATTCCCATGTTGCCCTTTGTGTATGACTATCTGCCTGCTTGCTACTGACTAAACATGGGCTCTCATACTGCTGTTTCATTTTGTCATTTCATGTCTCCCACTCTATTGGTTTGTCATTACCCTCACTCTGACCTTGATCCACCCTTCCAGCCATAATCCCACTTTGGTTAGATGCATGCAGAGCAGCCACTTAACATTCATTCTGCTGTAGAAAAAACTGAGCCAAAGTACTGCAAAGTACTACAATGCACTGTATTGTAAACCACATGATTGTTCAGTTTACCTTTGTCTTTAATCAAGAACATTTCTTATTAATCCTGTACAAGGTTATCATTGAATATCCTGATACTCTGTATGTTCAATTCATCATAATAACTATTCATGGTGGCTCTAAAATCCGTACTGACCCTTACTCTCTCTTCTGTTTCTTTTTCCGCGCCACCACCACCTACTCAAAGCATCATGATGCTCCAACAATGATGGATGGATTAAAAGGCAAAAGTCTACGTGACGATCATTTTCAAGTCCTTTCATGAGAACCCTAAATCCAAAGAGGACTGTTTCATTTATGTTAGGTAGAATGCCCAGAGGGGACTGGGCGGTCTCATGGTCTGGAATCCCTACAGATTTTATTTTTTCTCCAGCCGTCTGGAGTTTTTTTTGTTTTTTCTGTCCCCCCTGGCCATTGGACCTTACTCTTAGGCCTTGTTCACACGGGCGTTAAGTTTTTGGATAAACGAACTTGCTCTGAACGTCCTAGACGTTTATGTTGCATTTTGTGGTGGCGATCGATTGACTTCTACACCGGCGTTCGTTTGTCTCTGTCTAACGCCAGCCTGCAGCCCAAATTGTAGTTTGTGTGTTAACCTGTGGAGGCAGTGTCGGGAACTGGATATGAAAGCCCTTGTCGTTTTATTTGAGGTGCCTCCTTTCAATATGGACCATTTTGCTATGTTAGATATTAATCTTCTTGTTTTAAAAATACTCGTAATACGGCGACGTAGGGAGAGAAAAAATCGCCGCCGCTACTGGGTTCATCCTCTGACTGCACAACGTCGGGTTAAAGGAAGTTTTTTAATGCTTTATGAAGAAATGTGAAAATTTCCGCGCAAGTTTTTTAATTACTGTCGGATGTCGGTTTCCACTTTTGATTGTCTGCTGCAGCTGGTGCAATGCCACATTGCACGCCGATCAACCAATATGCGACTTGGTGTTAGCCCCGAAGAGAGACTACTTGTCACTTTGAGGTAAGGAAACAGTAGTCGAGTGTGCGCTTACACCGGTGTTATGCACTGAAATGCCCCCCCGCCATGGATTGCACCCCCCACATAATCGTTATCAAATATTATATTAGAACATAAATTAATAGGTTCATGGTTTACAAATTACATGAGACAATAAAATAAGCAATATGAAAATATATATGTTGTATATGAAAACATAAAAATATCCGGTCCTCCGAAGCGTAAAATAAACGCGCAGAAAACGAACTAGAAGCGGTTTCCTTGCGTTCGTTTGAACGCCAAGAAAAAGCTGCATGCAACGTTTTTTTGATGCCGTATAAACGCGCTGCTGGACAAACGCACGTCACCAAAGCCCGTGTGAACACTCTCATTGACTCCTACGTGTAGAAAACACTTGGCGCTTAATCCGCGCTCACCGGACGCTACGAACGCAAAAAAAACGCTCGATTTTAACGCCCGTGTGAACAAGGCCTTTTTCTATGTTAATTAATGTTGACTTATTTTCTTTTCTTATTGTGTCTTTTATTTTTCTATTCTTCATTATGTAAAGCACTTTGAGCTACTGTTTGTATGAAAATGTGCTGTATAAATAAATGTTGTTGTTGTTGTTCACTACAGTAATGCTTTGTTTTCAATACTTTTTTATTAATCACTTAAACACTTTATATCCTTAAAATGAATTAGTCAGTGATGAAGTGTGGTGGTAGAGGGGGCTGGGAAACATATGCAGTACCTCCATAATGTTTGGAACGAAGACACATTTTTCCTTGATTTACCCCTCTGCTCCACAGTTTAAAATTACAAATCAAACAAGTCAGACATGATTAAAGTGTATCACCAGAGAAGATACTCCTGGTGATGTCTATGAATCACTTCAAGCAGTCATTTCATGCAAGGGATATGCGACAAAGTACTAAATATGATTGCTTTATTATACCTGCCATTGCCCTGTCCCAGACATTATGATGCCCTGAAAAGGGGGGACCGTGTAGAAAAAGTGTTGTCATTTCTACATTATGAGACTGAAATTATGAGACTGAAATATTCTTAAATGAAAGTCTACAATGTGCATTTTAATCACGCCAGAATTGTTTCACTTGTAATTTTAAACTGTGGAGAAAAGGGGTAAATCAAGGAAAGATGTGCCTTTGTCCCAAACATTATGGAGGGCATTGTATTCTTGGTTCTGTTTGGGAAAACAAACATGTCAGCATATCCTCTCTCTAGACAGTTTCTCACCTTGTCCTGCAACATGGCAGATACTGTTCTTTATTCCATCCATCCATCCATCCATTTTCCAACCCGCTGAATCTGAACACAGGGTCACAGGGGTCTGCTGGAGCCAATCCCAGCCAACACAGGGCACAAGGTAGGAACCAATCCTGGGCAGGGTGCCAACCCACCGCAGGACACACACAAACACACCAAGCACACACTAGGGCCAATTTAGAATCGCCAATCCACCTAACCTGCATGTTTTTGGACTGTGAGAGGAAACCGGAGTGCCCAGAGGAAACCCACGCAGACACGGGGAGAACATGCAAACTCCACGCAGGGAGGACCCGGGAAACGAACCCGGGTCTCCTAACTGCGAGGCCTGTTCTTTATTTAAGAGTTCTTTTTATTTTTAATCATGTACTAAGATCAATAAGGATTTCTTTCTTGTAAATACAGTGACATGGACAGTGGCGTTTCTGAATTATGGGCCAATAGTGCAAAGCCCCACCTGATGTTGTAAAAATTAAACAAAAACAGCAACAACAATTTATTTCTTGTACAGAACAAAATCACACCAGGAATACCTCAATGGGCTTTAAACTGCCCTGTTTTTTGAAGAAGCCATAAAAAACCTTGAATGGAAAAGAAGCAATAAGTTTCCTTCAGTAATCTAACATATTCTTAAACTGTTTATAACAACCCCTTAACATTGTCTAAGAAATTTTTCAATTGTTTTTCAATAATATTTGCTAATTTGGAAAAATACAACTTCTTGTAGTAATTGAAATTGTGTTGATGCTAGGTGCTACAAGCCTGTTTCCAGCTGAGGGTTTCAACCAATTGGCCCTGCAGTGTTCCATATGCACTTGTGTACGTGCGTATGTGCAACGTGAACTTTCTAGTTTTGAAATCACATTACCATGAGGACTGCCTGTTGTTTTTTCAAATTAATTGAACATTTACCTTTTTTCCCAGTCATGGACATCTAGCACACACCAGTGAAGGTGTGCAAAAAGTTCACTACCATTATACCACCACAATAATTTGAAAAAAGAAAGGAGACCAAAATTAAGGATGCATCATTTACAAGATATTAAGCAACCCATTGTAATGAACAGCCAGGGCTTCTAAGGAAGGGTAGGGGGGAGAGCTTACATGGGGCATTACCTCCCCCCAGAACAGCAGAGGGCAGTCACCCTGAATTAGGACAATACCACAGGTTTGGAGCTCAGTCCTGTTGGGGCCCATAGTCACTGCCAAGGGATGCATGGAGAGCGGCAGGTCATGGTAGGAATGCCACCAGAATTGGAAGTGCTGCCGTAAACAGATCATGGGACACCTGAGGCACTTTCGGGTGCTCAATAAAAGGAGCTGCCTCACTCCTTTTGGAGAGCCAGAGTTAGGGGGAGGAGGACGAAGCTTGTCAGAGGAGCAGAGGAGACAGAAGATGATGGAAGGAAAAGGAAGAAGAAAGGTACGGTACCGTGCTTATACTGTGCTTGGTGCTGGTGGGAAACGAGTGGAAAACATTTCCCACTGAATAAAAGCCTTTTGTTGTGCTGCACTTGTGTCTATGTCTGTTATGTCGGGTGTATGGGGAGCTTGCATGCCCCCTGGTGGTCACACCATAAAGGAAGCCAATGTGAGCTCCTTCAAATTGCTGGATATTTAGCCAGCAGTATGATGTTCCTATTTTAAAGAAGTCCTAATACAGAAAGAACAGGTCTGTATGTAGAAAATCAATTTCTCAGTTGTTTGCTTGCTTCATGCTGATCAGGAAACACCAGGCTGCACAGTAGTTATTGCTGCTACCAGACGTACAGCGTGCACTCCGAGTCATGCAGTATGTGCAGTCTGCTTTTTGTTTCAACATTATTGTGGCTTGTGGTTGCTCTGAGGTAGGGATCTGCAATGGCAATCAGGAAGTTTCCAGTTCGAATCCTGTAAATGCCAAAAGGGACACTGCTCTGTTGGGCCCTTGAGCAAGCCCCTTAACCTGCAATTGCTGAGCACTTTGAGTAGTCAGAAAAGCACTATATAAATGCAAAGAATTATTAGTTACCATTTTAGTCTTGCCAGTTCACTGTTAATAGACTTTCCTCAGCAGTGGTTGATTGTGAGGCACTCATTTTACTTAGTGCGTACATCTGTATGGCTGTATGTTGTCAGATGGATGGATTTCAGGGGGTATCACAAGGATCTGATGCCAGTTAAGACAGACCCGACACCAACAACCCAATTGTTTGATTGATTTTTATTTGTGACTTGAAGGGTGCATCATTTAAAAATAACTTTCTGAAATCTGTGCTCACATATAAAAAAAAGGTGTGAAACTGTAGGTACACATAAAGGTTTTAAGGTTTACATTCTAGCTCAAGCTTTCATGTACATGTTTTGGTTCTCAATTTCTGCAGTAGAGTTAGATCAGAAATTGTCTGTTGAAAGCAGTGGATTGTCTACAGCTCTTACTCTAATGAGCATTTGCTCCAAAGTACATATCGGACCAAGGGTAAAGTTTCCAAGCCCCCTCGCTCTGCTCCCAACACTGATCGATTGATTGACATGTTGGCTTCATTCCTCTACCGTGGAGTGTCAAGTGATGGGAAACATTGTTTTGAGAACAAAGCACTGCTGAATGCACTTACAAGAGGAATCTGGTACAGTGGACATAAAGAAGTGTTTATTTACATTCACCTTGAACAAAAAGCTAATGTCATCTCATGTCTCAGAGATGTTACAAAATGCAGTAAGCTTTAGAATTTACTGCAACCCCAAACCCTCCTGAAGATATAAGTGACAGCTTCTTGTCTAGCTGGGCTGCTTACAGCAAACAGTGTGTTTTATCAGGGAAGAGTTTTTGGGGTGACCCTATCCTAAAAACACAGATAATTTTATTCCCTCACCCAGATTCTTTTTATATAGACCCACACACATGCCCTTCACCTCTGTTCTACTTCTCTTTTTCTTGCACTCACCTGACCTGGAAGGAGACTCAGCGCACAGATGTAATGCATTTGCCACTGCGACCCAGGACTGAATGCGACCTTTCTTCACTTTCCAATTTGAAGACTTCTTCTCTTTTCTAAATACCCAAGCCAACAAAATAGAGCAAATACTGATTCAAGCAATGGGAGCAGGCAATAAACTTTTATTCACTCATTACAGATTTAACCTTCATAATATGGAAAAAAGTGGAAGCAAAACAAAAAGTTATTATATAGCTCTGTCCGGCACAATATACAGTAAGTTGGAATTCAGTGAGACTTTTCTCTTGCACTTCTGCACAGCCTGAAGTTTTTGAACTTTGTTCTTTCCTCTTCCTGGTTTCACTTGAAGTTGTTAAATTTTAAAAACTTGTGAGGGCCGAAGTGGAATACCCCTAGTCCCCCTCTGTCCAATGTCATTTTGAAAGATATTATAAATACATGTGCACGACACATCCTTGTATAAGGGTATCTAATGGTTCAAGGACTTTGCTTTTATGCTTGTGGAAAATAACAAATTACCCATTCACGATTTGAGGTGCTGACCTTCCATCTTGCCAGACCGCACCTTTTTTTTTTCTACAGTGATAAGTTAAATTTAACCCTCAGTCTGCTGCCTCTGCTAGCACTTCTTCTGTCTGTGGTTAAAAAGCCACCCTACTTAGATCAAAAGTTCATATCAAAAATATAATAGTATAAGTAACACATCTATATTTGTGCTTATTGTCAAAAAAAATATTTTTTAACAAACATTTTATTTGTAGTTCTCTTTTCCAATGATGTATGGACACCGTGCCACCCCTCTGTTGGAACCAGGGCTTTATTTTAAATTATTCTTATCAAAATGTTGTAATGCACGGTTTTGTGCATTTTAATCTTTTTGTACGTACACACATTTCCACTTTTGTCCGTATGCCATGTTTTAGTGTGAATTCTACACACGGCATAGAGGCCCCAGGACATAAGGACATGTCCTAATCTGATAGACTCAGAGAATTAAACCTGTTTAATCTCGAGCAGTGCAGACTGAGTGAGGACCTTACCCAGGTATTAAGAAAACTCAAAGGCATTGATAAAGTAGATCCAGCCAAATTATTTCAGTATTTTTCAGCTTAAGGGTGAATCACATACTAGAGGACATCAGTAAAAATTAAGGGGTAGTGCATTTAACACTAGAATTACCAAAGCCTATGAAAAAACTTGTAAACTCGGCCCACTTTAAATCCATTCGCACAACTCTGTCAGCGTCTTTTGTTTTGTAAATATGTTGATAAACACAAGCAGCCTATTATGCCATCCTCCCACCTTGCAAAAATGGCAAAAAGCACTCCCAACACAAGACTTAATTATCTGGGAGTCAGGTACCGGGAGCTGTATAGTGTAAATAATATAACATCATTTGGAACACATGCATTTCATGTGTGTTCCATGTCTACAAAGATTTATGTAAGTGTAGCATGACAGAAATGTTGAACACATCTCTAAAAGACAAATGTTTTTCATGATTTAGTACTAATGACAAATGTTGACATGAAGTGTATAATGTGTGAAGACTGAAGTCCAAATAACAAATAAACACTTTCATAAAAGGTACAAATATAACAGAACAAGTACACTTTTATTCAAGACTATAACCGGAGAAAAAGAAATCGGGTTAGTGTACTTCATTGTTATGACTGCTATTGTAGTACAGCGGTAAGAACTACTGACTCATAATCAAGAGTTTGCAGGTTCAAGCCTTGCCACGTCACAAAATAAAAGTTTTGAGTAGTGAGCTGCTCTTATAGTTACTATTATACAATAAAAACATACATTTGAGTCTGTAACTGCCGATATAAATGTACGTGTAAAGGTTAGCGTTTTTTTTATTCAGTTTTATTCTCTCATTCGTGTTCGCGCTCGCCCATATCTGACACTGTTAGTTTTCAAATAAATATGTACAATAACAGAGGTGAACTCAGATGAGGACGAGGGTTCTACATTGGAGAAGAGAACAGAAGCCCTCCCCGCAAGAAACGTCCAACTCACACATAAGAACAACGCAGCTGCACCAGGCATAAAGGCGAAAGATGGCACCGTCTAGATGCAGCAAGAGGTCCGGCATCATCCTGCCTCACACCTGTCCTTATATATAATATAATATATATAATATATAATTTCATTATTTATGTTTGTATATTTAACATTTTGAAAGTCATTCTTGTTTAGGGTTTTTTGGAAAATGTGGACTTCTTTAATATCTATTTGTTTTAATAATTTAAATACAATTATCAGAGGGTGTATTGGTTCCCCTAACCCATAACATGATTTTGCAGGCCTCAGACCTTCAGGTCTTTCTCGAGCTTTGAGCTTTAAATTCACAACAAATACCTTTTGTTTGATCTATGCCTGCTAGGCCAAGTTCTACAATTGTTTCAATTGTTAATGATGGCATAAAGCTCTACAGTTCTGATAGCACAGCTAATTTAATTCTAAAACATAATAAACTGTGTACTTTTTTGACAGAAGTGATATTTCCACACTAAACTAATGTACTTGAGCACTGCAGAATTCTTAGCCCAGTTCCTAACTGTTAGCATCTTTTAAACATGAAAGAGAGTTGAGGTCTTCCACAGTTGAATTTCTTATTCTTCCTAAATCTAGCATGGAGTTCTTACCAAGTGATCATTCAAATCCTATATCCCTACAGGAGGTCTATTTGTAAGGCTACATTGGCCTGAATGTTCAGGTACAGAGTAAAGATGCACTCATTTTCAGTCTTACCAGAAGGGCATTAGTATCTAAAATTTGATGAAAAATAGAATAAAACTGGTTAAAATAGTATTTTGCATATCACACAGCTCCTGTCATTTTTAATGCCTGGTGACTTTATGTAATTCTTTATTAGTCTGTATCCCATTTTATTGCTTGTAGGGGCATGTGACAAATAGTGACCCAGCTGTATGTTACTGCCTCTTTATAAGCTATGCCCATAGGGTAGGTTTCCTTTTTAGGTGCTCTGTAGGTTTGTATAGGGACATAATGGATTTAAAAATTTCAACCCATCAGACCAAAGCTGAACTTTCTGATCTGAATGCACCTGTCCAGTCTTATATTGTTTAGCAGCTCATCAATCACAAATGTATTATTTTCTGCTATTCATTTTCAAACTTGTTTTCCAGTTCAGCGAACTGTGATCAAGAATAGCAATGTAGTATCAGTGAACAAAACTTGCTGGTTAAAGGTCTAAAAAACCTGCTAGCACTTGTACTTTCTTGCTTTATTATAAAAGATCACCTAGAAAAAACATTCATCTCCATGGATGAGCAATAAATTAAAAAGTTTAGGATTATTGCCTATCAATTCATTTACACACTTCAAAGTATTGTAAATATAAAATTCAATCATAGTTTGTTATATGTAGCACTTTTCAGAGTACAGCTAGGGCTCGGCCCCTCTTTTGTAAAGAAGAAACACTTCCAAAAAAGTTTAGAAACTTGTTAACACATCTTCCATGATACAATAAGTGAATTTGTTCCTGATGCCAATGTAAAATCAGGATGTTATTTTAATATACTAATTAAATAAATTTTATTATTGGGCAAAATTCATGATAAACATTCATTTTCTCTAAAAAAAAAGTTTACTTAACTTCATGTTATCCAAAATATGACTATTAGGAAAAAAATAACTTGAAAGAGAAATATTCTGTACTGTGATGTCATGATTATTTTTTCTTCTATTTCAGATGCACGCTATGCTCTCTTTATTTCTGTTAACCACAAATATGCTTGTCTTTGGCACCACAGCAAGAAAGACAGTTTATGAGATACATTATAGTTGATATCCACCTATAGATGTCTGGTCTACAATGAGTTAAATCATATTTAGTAGTCAATATGTTAAGAGCAGATTTTGCACAAATGTTAAGTTTTTCTTCATTCAAAGAAGCGTAGACACATAAAATAAATAACCACGTAGTGTGATAAAGAGTAGGACTTTAGGGAACTGCAAATCAGTACTTGATGTTATTTTCAAGAATCTAATCTGTTTTCTCCACTTCTTTCATACTAAGGTCTACATGACTGTGTGCCAGTTCCTAAGATATCCCAGACTGATCTTTATTTTTTACAATATATTTTGTGAATAGACATGATTATTTTTTAGCTGACAGAAAGTTATTAATGTGTAAGTTATGCACGCCCAAATATGGGGAGCAGGCAAAACGGCTATAAATGTAACAAAAATAAAGCAAACGTTCCACAAGGAGGAGAGCCACCATAAACTTCCTATTTGATCGCATAAAAGGCAGCAGCAATCTCTACAAATAAAAGATTTATTTCAAGTAGGTGTAAAAAAATCTCAAAACTGCCAAACAAGGCAAACAAGTGGTGTCTTAAATAAAAATCAAAATTCTTAAAAAAGAGCAAAAAAAATTTTTAAAAAATCCAGAAAAACAATAATTATAAAGAGGAGAACTCGCCAACACCAAGTGCATTCAATGTACTACTAGAAACTGCAATTCCCATGAGCTTTTAAAGAGCTAGGAGAAGTGCCTCAACAGTGATGGACAGATGGCCTCACCTCTTGAAGAACCATCCACAAATCACATGACAGAACACACATCCACACATATGTAGAAACAAGAAAATAAATCAAGCTGATAAAAAAATATACAAATAATAAACCAAAACAACAACAATGACATAAATAATAATGCAAAGAACCAAAAATGCAGGAATTTACACATAAACCATAGTAGTGAACCAGGCTTAACCATAAAAAACACATTGAAAGAGACAAGATACATGAGTGTTTCTTGTCCCTATAAAAAGATAATCGATGCTCCGAATTGTCAATGTCAATGTCAATTTATGTATATAGCACATTTAAAACAACATAGTAATGCTGAGGCCAAAGTGCTTTACAATAATAGAATAAAAGAAAAAACAAAAACAATAAAGCATAAATAGTAATAAAATATATGAACATAAAATAAGATAGATAATAAATAGAAACAATGTTATATGATCACAAAGAGGAAACCATCAGTATTACTGAAGGTCACTGAATGCAAGTGAAGAAGAAGAAGTGAGTTTCTAATCTTGTTTTGAACAGTTCAATTGTAGATGACTCCTTAATATGATGAGGTAGAGAGTTCCACAGGCGAGGTGCAGCAGCCACTAAGGCCCTGTCCCCCTTGGATTTACACTTGGTACGAGGGACAACAAGAGACAACTGACCAGAAGATCTAAGCACCCTGGATGGCTGGTGTAAAACACACAATTCAGATAAATAGGCAGGAGCAAGCCCATGTAAAGATTTAAAAATTAGCAGCAAGATTTTAAAATCAATTCGAAAACTGACAGGCAGCCAGTGTAAAGGAGCTAAAATAGGAGAAACAGAGTCATACTTTCTTGACCCAACCAGAAAGCGAGCAGCAGCATTTTGGAACAGCTGTAACCTGTGTATCAGAGATTTGCTAATCCCAGAATACTGTACAGCGAATTGCAATAATCGAGGCGAGAAAAAATAAAAGCATGAGTAGCTTTCTCAAGATCTTTAGAAGATAATAAAGGCTTTATCTTACCTAATAGACGAAGTTGGAAAAAGCAACTCTTGACCACAGAATGTATTTGTTTCTCAAAAGAGAGGTTACTATCAAAGGTAACACCAAGATTGTGGACTTGAGGTTTGGAAAAGACAAAGAAAGAGCCGAGAAGTCCAAGACCAATTTGGGCTTTAGCTGGTGGACCCACTATAAGCACCTCCGTTTTATTTTGATTTAGATCAAGAAAATTTTTAGCCATACAGGATCTTAGTTCAGACAGCTGTGGGGTTGATTTGTTGCAGAATTGCAGATGGGAATATAAACCTGAGTGTCATCAGCATAGCAGTGAAAAGAAATGTTAAATTTCCTAAAAATCGCTCCAATAGGGTGAGGATATATAGAGAATAAAATAGGACCCAAAATGGATCCCTGAGGAACACCATATTTAAGAGGAGCAGTAGATGAAAAAGAGGAATTTAAAGTCACTGAAAAGTGTCTACCAGTTAAATATGACCTAAACCAGTTAAGAGCAGCCCCTTTAATCCCAACAAGATGTTTGTGCTGCATCAGCAATATTTCATGGTCAATGGTGTCAAAGGCAGTGGACAGGTCAAGGAGGACAAGGACTGCCGCATCACCTAAGTCAGTAATAAGAGAGATGTCGTTGAACTCTTTCATTTCAACACCATGAAAACGCCTAAACCCAGATTGGTAGGTCTCAAATTAATTATTGGTTTCTGGATTCTATGGTCAGTATTGCTCCAATTATTGTTTGTTTTCTGTTTTTCTTTTCTTTGTGTTGAATAAGTGAAGGGGCAAGAACTTCAATCAATTTATAGGTCACAATGCACCTGGGCAATGACTTAGGCCTACAACAGTGTTTGTTTTTAGCTGACTTTGCATATATACACAATGATTAATAGGTGTAAATAGTTTTTTGTCTTTTTATGTTTATTTTAATATTTTTTTGTAATGACATTTACATTGTAATTATACATATCTAGCTATATTATTAAATGTTAATGTCTGTGTGTATGTTTAGTCATTCCAAGCAATCTGTTTGGCCAGTTTAACTTTGACCTAATTGGTCAATTTTGTTGTGGTTGCTCAGACAAACGTGATCAAGACAGGAAGCAACAGACAAGACAGGCTGACATACAAGAATATAGAAGAAAGACACAGGAGGAACGCTGATAGTTGCCTTCAAAGACGGCAGTTATTGGCAACAATACAAATTATATTTTTAAAGCAGGTAATTGTGGTATAGCGAGTCCACAACTCAGAAGAAAAGCCAAGTTTTTAAATAGATAATCGGCACACTTACGGCTTATAGACGGCGTGTGGTAGTGTGGCCAGAGTGGTTCTCAGGTGCTGCATGATGTGGGCATTTCCTCGCTTAAGTGCAAAGGTGAGGAATCGTCCGCATTCCGTAATTGAAGCCGGGAACTGCTAATCGCCACACCTGAGTCATGTCCCCATTATATACAGTAGGAGTGTGAGTGCAGAGAAGGGAGAAAAAATTGAGAAAAGAACGGAGGTTAAGGGAGAAGAAGGCAGCAGGAAGAGTAGGAGCCGGTGTGAGAGAGCGAGTGAAACAGAGGAAACAGGCTCACTGTGAGAAGGAGAGGCAGCTGGGAAGTGAGCCCTAGTGGGGTGTTTGGCCAGCACCTGGGGGCAGTCGATAGTGGTTGCTTCTGCTGAGTGTTAGTGAGGAGCATGAGTGACTGGAAGGAGGTTGGCTCGCCACATATGGCTACAGAAGGCAGAAGGAATCAGGAGGCTTGAGATGTGGAAGCCCCAGCGTGAGTGCCCTGGTTGCTGGTGAACCCAAGTCTCAGTCTAGCAGAGCCCTACGGAGCAAGGGACCGAAAGGCTTCCAGACCAGCAACAGGAGAAGGTCAGCTGCAGGTAAGGTGTCTCCCCTGGTGCAAAGTCTGGATGGGAGAAGCAGGGGAGCCGCCACTTAAAGAAAGCACCATGTTCATTTTAAAAAGAAAGGACTATTTCCAGCCATTGTTTTTAACCTCATTTTAACTGGATTTATTTATATAATGACGTTTAAAAGCACCTTTGCACCTTTTTGCACCATCCCTTTGCTTTGTTGTGTCCTCATTGTCCAGCTCATACAGTGACATTGCAGATGGTGTTGAGTTCAAGAGCTCCCAAAAAGGAAGTGGGAGCATGGAGCAAGAACCTGGATTATCATAATGGGGTTCCATCTATCATTAATGATAGCTGAAATGTGGATAGGAAGCGAGCAAGGCGCCTTGAAATGACAGCGTCTCAGACCTAGACTTTACAGTAATGTGATCCAGAGGGACCACCGGGTGGGAGTAGTTGAGACGCACAAGTATACCAAAGAAAGATATAGGACAAATGCCTGAAGATACACATAAGGCAAGAGATATTAAATATCTTTGACAGATAGCATAGCTAGTTGTACATCTTTTACATTCAGTATATGGTGTTTTGGTAATTATTTATTAACACTGAAATTATACTGTTTCCAAAGCAGTTTATTGACATAATGTGATATTCTTTATATATGTGTAAATCAGCCTACACATAAAGCAGGTCATACATTAGACTTAGTGATTACTAAAGGACTGAAAGTTGATATAAAACAGATCATTGATATTGGTCTATCAGACCATTTTCTTCTACTTTTTAATATAGAAATAATGATAAAAAACACTCATGAGAAGCATATAGTTAAAAATCGCTTCTTTGACTCGGCAGCAGCTTTAAAACTTACAAACATTTTAAGCAATCAGTCCGTTTATAGTGCCAGCTATAATAGCGAGGATAATGTAAATAGTAAGGTGGAAAGATTTAATACTAAAGTGAGAGCTGCTGTTGACATAGTTGCACCTGAAAAGACAGTGAAAAAATCTTCTAGCATTGTTATACCATGGAAGACCCAAAGAGTGTCTGATTTAAAGAGAACATGCCGTAGAGCTGAGCGTCAATGGAGGAAGACTAAACTTACTATCCACCACGAAATATTAAAAGTCAAAATAACAGAATACAATAACACTGTCCGTCTTGAGAGACGCTGCTATTTCTCCAAGATTATAAATAACAATGCTAGTAATCCCAGAGTCTTATTTTCAACAATTGATCACCTACTAAACCCAGGTAGCTCAAAGGAATGCCTCCTAAGTGCTTCCAGTGAAACCTGTGAGGCTGTCGCTGTATTTTTCAATCAAAAAATTAATGATATTAGAAATAACATAGTATATCTCCCCAACACTAAGGATCCTCCTAAACCCCAGCATCCTGTTATAAACAAATTAAACTCTTTCACTAGGATAGATTTACCTGATTTAAAAAAATAATCTCTCAATTAAAACCCTCCACCTCGTCCTTGACCCGATACCAACAAGGTTTTTCAAAGAAGTATCAGGCGTGCTAATTGATAATGTTCTTGACATAGTAAATTGTCACTAGATACTGGGGTCTTCCCAGACTGTCTTAAGACTGCTGTAGTTAAACCCCTACTTAAGAAACATAATCTTGACCCTCAGCTCTTGAAAATTTTAGACCCATCTCTAACCTGCCTTTCTTAAGTAAAGTTCTGGAGAAGGCAGTCATTATGCAGTTAAATGACCACCTAAATAAACATGCTATTCTTGATAAATTTCAGTCGGGTTTTAGAACAAATCACAGCACAGAAACTGCACTCGTTAAAGTAGTAAATGACTTGCGGGTAAATGCAGACAGAGGCCATTTATCTGTTCTCATCCTCTTAGATCTGAGTGCTGCATTTGACACCATTGATCACAACATTCTTAGAAATCGCCTTAGTCAATGGGTGGGCCTCTCTGGCAGTGTCTTAAATTGGTTTGAATCCTACCTGACAGGGAGAAAATTTTTGTTAGTTGTGGGAATTACAACTGAAGACACATGATATCCAATATGGTGTTCCACAAGGCTCTATCCTGGGTCCGCTGTTATTCTCAATCTACATGCTTCCGTTAGGTCAGATTATCTCAGGGCACAACGTGAGCTACCACAGCTATGCTGATGACACACAGCTGTACTTATCAATAGCACCTGATGACCCTGATTCTATTGATTCACTAACAGAATGTCTGACTTGTATCTCAGAATGGATGAATAGTAATTTTCTCAAGTTAAATAAAGAGAAAACTGAAATTTTAGTGATCAGCAATAATGGATACAATGAGGCTATTAGAAATAAACTGGATACATTAGGATTAAAAGTCAAGACGGAGGTAAAAAGCTTAGGGGTGATTGTTGACTGTAATCTGAATTTTAAATCACATATTAATCAGATCATTAGGACAGCATTTTTCACTTAAGAAACATAAGTAAAGTTAGACCTCTTATATCACTGAAAGATGCTGAGAAATTAGTTCACGCGTTTGTTTTCAGTCGACTAGATTACTGTAACGCACTCCTCTCAGGACTACCCAAAAAAGATATAAATCGTTTGCAACTAGTGCAGAATGCAGCTGCTAGAATCCTAACTAGGAAAAGAAAATCAGAACACATCACACCAGTTTTATGTCACTACACTGGTTACCTGTGTCATTCAGAATTGACTTTAAAATTCTGCTTATGGTTTATTAAGCCTTAAATAATCTCGCTCCATCTTATATATCAGAATGTCTGACACCTTATATTCCAAATCGTAACCTCAGATCCTCAAATGAGTGTCTCCTTAGAATTCCAAGAACAAAACTTAAAAGAAGTGGTGAGGTGGCCTTCTGCTGCTATGCACCTAAAATCTGGAATAGCCTGCCAATAGGAATTCGCCAGGCTGATACAGTAGAGCACTTTAAAACACTGCTGAAAACACATTACTTTAACATGGCCTTTTTATAACTTCATTTTAATCTTAATTTAACTTAATCCTGATACTCTATATGTTCAATTTCCTCAAAATAACTATTCATGGTGGCTGTAAAATCAGTACTGACCCCTACTCTCTTTTCTGTTTCTTTTTCTGGTTTCATGATGCTCCAACAATGATGGACGGATTAAAAGGCAGAAGTCTACTTGACCATCATCATCATCAAGCCCTTCCGTGAGAATCCTAAATCCAAAGAGGACTGTTTCATTTATGTTAGGTAGAATGCCCAGAGGGGACTGGGTGGTCTCATGGTCTGGAATCCCTACAGATTTTATTTTTCTCCAGCCGCCTGGAGTTTTTTGTTTTTCTGTCCCCTGGCCATTGAACCTTACTCTTATTCGATGTTAATGTTGATTTATTTTGTTTTATAATTGTGTCTTTCATTTTTCTATTCTTTAATATGTAAAGCACTTTGAGCTACTGTTTGTATGAAAATGTGCTATATAAATAAATGTTGTTGTTGTTGTTCTTTGGTTTTGACACTGGTTTGTTTTAAAATTATTATTTTGGGGAGGTACATGGTGTTACATTAAACATACATTAAATGGAGGTAGCACTAATGTAATCAAGTGTGATAAGAACATTCCATCTAAAAAAGCCTCAGGGCCTCGTGTGTAAGGAATACAAGACAGTGACAAGGAGTAATGGTTGTGTTTTGCTTATTAGATCATTTATTGATGAGCTAAGTGAAAAATGCTAAAGCACATTACAATACTTTTATTCTTTCTTCAGGAGAATGCATTCAGAATCATGTGAAGAATTAAAGCTGTCCCCTGCAATCTGTCTTTCTTCGTTGTTCAGTGAGCTTTAGGGTCACACGATTGAGACATTAAAACAAATGATGGAGGAACGTCAAGAGATAATTCATTAGCTGGATACTATTGCTAGTTACTGGGAGGACTCCCTGGACCTACTTATTTTAGTTTTATAATAATTATTACCTAGTGAATGAATGAGTCCCCTAAGTCAGGTGTCAGGTTCTCTCAGTTAAATTAATTCACCCTGTTAGAATGATAAAACAAGCAGTGACAGAAGAGAGATTGGTGGCCTCTTTCTGCTTGAACACAGTGTACCATGATCTGAAATCAATAGAAAGCCACACTGTAGGAATTCAAGCATCACTGACTATTTACATGGATCAATACCCATCTTGGCAACTATTGAGCTATGTCCTCTGCCACCTCCCAACAGGGCCTATTGATTTGGCAAGCAGTAATGTCATACCGGCTAAACCTGCTTGATGGATTCCAGTTATTTCCCTCATGGATACTTGTGTTTGTTTTATTCAATGCAGTTGTTCTTGTCAAAACTTGTCTCATCCATAGAAATATCAAAGATGTAGATGTAGAGCTCTGTAATAATTTATGTTTACTATGAATGTAATTATGCAGTCCAGAAAATAAATATCTCTAAATTTTAGCTTTTGGGCTTCAGACATTATTGAGAACAACGATTTCATAGAAATAGGATGAAGGATAAAAAACAAGTTTTCCAGAGACAAGATCTTAAATGTATGAATCCTGCTCCCAGGAAGAAAGCTTATTAGACAAAAGTCAGGTTTTAGATTTATAATTCTGGAGAAATGGAACAGGACCACTAAATATAGTTACTGTATATAAAGTCACACAGAGGAGATGAGCAGAGAGAAGGGGGAAGACAAACCGAGAATTTAAGTATAAAGAAGATTAGTGCTGCCTGGATACACATATTGAATATATTGCTGAACTTCTGTTTTTTAATAACCACAGGACGATCCAGGTTGCATTGTTGTGATAGTCACATTTTCATTTTGCTATTGTTTATGGCACTAACTATTTGATGATAAAGGTTCAAAATGAAAACTTACTAAGCCTGATTTTCTACTTACACATTTTGCTATATTTTAATCACCTGGGCTTGGAACACCTAGGTCAATCACGGGTAATGAAGAGAGAAGACTCCTAGGAAATAAGCTACATTGGTAGTCTGTTGTGTTTAAGCCATGCTCACTACGCTAGCTTACGTTTAAATTCCTGTTTTATGTCCATTATGTTCATATTATTGCTTACGTTAATGTTATCTATTTCAGTTTCATTTCTTTTTGATTTCTGTGTATATGCTTCTTTTGTGAAATCCCTTCTGTTTGTGGATTGCTCCTAGTCCTATAAAGACTCATGGGAATTGCAGTTCCTCTAGGTAAATGAAATATGCTTGGTTTTTTGGTGAGCTCTCCTTTTTGATTTTTGTTATGTCTTGATATTTACTGGGTTTTTGATTCTTTTGCTGCTGTTTCTGGGATCTCTTTGATAGTGTTTTGGAATTTGTCCGCTTAGAATTACCAACTTGGCAAATCTTTTGACATCTTTCTTTGCTTTTTTGGATTCATTATCAATTCTAAATTATCAATGATAAAAATATTTGGTGTAACTTGTTTCTGTAAGCTAGAGTTCATGGCTCTTCCTCTTGTAAAGCTTATTTACTGTTATTTTGGGACTATCAAGTATGTTTCTTGAACTCTAAAGCTAAGCACATTTTGGCACACAGCAGGCCAAAGCCAGCCATTAAGGTGGGAAATCAGGGTGCTTTTGTGTGCAGCTACTCTCGCCAGGCACATGGAAATTCTGGCTTGCTTCCCTGGCTGTTCTTGGAGGCCTCACATCATTTTGGCCATTTCAGGTGAATGGATCACTTCACGGTCATGCCTGGGTGAAGTCTGAAAGAAACCTATTGGCAGAAGCTAGTGGACTGTAGTTCTGGCTGTAAGTACATTGCAACAGTG
This sequence comes from Polypterus senegalus, assembly GCF_016835505.1. Taxonomy (NCBI): domain Eukaryota; kingdom Metazoa; phylum Chordata; class Cladistia; order Polypteriformes; family Polypteridae; genus Polypterus; species Polypterus senegalus. The sequence goes on from NC_053164.1 coordinate 44,087,320, forward strand.
AAGTGCACAACGTTAAATGATGGTAAGTCTAAGAACAGGCAAATTATGAGTAGCAATAGAAGTGTAACATATAAGTATAACTGTGGGTTTACAGGATAATAATGAATTTAAAATTTAGTTCATGCTTTAAAGAGAGGTGTTCCCAACAGCCTTTTCCATGATAAAACATTTGGCGCTGTGAGAGAGCGAGCAGTGTCATTTGATTTTATAGTACAATAAAACATATGCAAACACTGAAATTAACTAAATTAGACTGATCAACAGATTGGTTGAGCAGGAGCACCCTCAGACAAGGCAGTTAATTAATCAGTACATTGTGAAAGAATCCAGGAGTGTCAGCAAGCCCCACACCCCAACACAAACACACACAAAGTCAAATAACTAATGGTTTATTCATCCAAAATATACAAAACCTCTACAACTTAACAAAAGCACAGGTTTCTCTCTCCACAATCCAATTCTTCTCCACAATTCCTTTCAACACCACACTGCCCTCCTCCTGTTGAATGTTGCTTTATGTCCTCTCAGCTCCGAATCACCTGGGTAAAGGAGTGAAGTTCCTTTTATTAAGGACCCAGGAGTACTTCCGGTGCCAGGGCCACTACCTGATGGAAGCACTTTCGGGTCATATGAAAGTCCATTACAACGGGGAGCTTGTCTCCCTGCAATGCTCTCTTGTGGCACCTAGTGACTCCAGCAGGGCTGCTCTGCCAGACTACATCTCCCGGCATGCCCTGTTGGCTTCCCACTAGGCACTGATATCTGGGGCTGCTGCCATCTACCGTGGTGGGGGAGTTAAAAGCCCTTCCCGGCCAGGATGCCTGTCCAGCCCATGGGGTATCTACAATATCTATGTGGATATCCACAGCCTTGGTCATGATTATGAATGGATGGGTTTGTGGATGGATGGGAATATTCTCCCTAACATGATAAAGACCATGAAAAAAGATCCTCCGCCGCTATGCATCAAGAGGAACCATAAGAGGGTTTAAAATTCTAGTGAGGGTGTCCCTCAGTTATCACTAATGGGCTTACATCACTGAGCGAGTATTGAACCTTTTGAGAGAAGTTGCATTACTTTGGGTTGCGGCCATGCTCATCAAGTTAAATGGCTTACAAAATGAGATGTGCAATGTGAGTTGTATCCATGTTTTCATCAGAGTATACAAACATCATAGACCCATTAGGCATCATTTCCCCTCACTTTGCATAAGTCAGCTGAAGCCTGACAAGTCTGGGCTGTGCAGCACCTCGTTTGACTTCTGTGCTGTGTTTGTATTCATAATATTCCTGCAAGAAGAATGTTCTGTTAAGCTGCATGTGATCCTTTATAACCTTTTGGATGAATGCATATATTATTAGCAATATCTATGGATGAGCACCACCCATTCCTTGTAGACACTAATGAAGACACTTAATTAAAATGCATTTCCTTTTGATCTGCAAGCTTTGGTTTTATTAGATGTGTCAAACTGCTATGTGAGGCTGACGATCTGTTTGGCAAGCAGAGCTGAGAGAAAACATCTCTTAACATTTCCAAGGCCTATGTCATTATAACAAGCGACGTTTCAGTTCATTTATAACTGTACTGCAGTCGGCTATGACTTTATTTTATAATTTGTTTTTGTCATTGTATGGTGCATTTATTATTCTTTGTGAAGTAAGCTTGTTAAAATATGCAGTATGTTTTTATGGCTAATTTAGCATTTGAAAGTAATTCTGAGATGATATTGCATTCTTCTGTTCATGACCTGCAAAAACAGATCAAAGTTAAGTATTTCCACTGAATGACAAAGAGATTGCTGTGTATCCTGTAATGTCAAGAAAAAAGGAACCATGTTTCTGTCTGGAGGCTCCCTTCTACTGATTTTCATTCCAGTCGGTCACCAAATCCAGCTTTTCATTTATTTCATATGTTTATGTACTTCCAGAGCCTATCCTGGAATCATCATTTGCCATGCAGGAGCCAAACCTACAAGACAATGTAGTGCCAGTCCAGTACAGGGCACATAAACGCAAACACCCATAGTCACTAGTTAAACAAATGCATACGTTAATGTCATGTCAGACAGAACTGGAGGAGGCTACTTGGAGGAGAACTCCCATTTACACAGCGAGAATATACACACCCCCCACACACAGAGACCATACCAAAAATGGGATCCACGACATACTAATCACTGTGCAACTGGTACTTTAACATTTCTCCCATATTATTTATTCTAAGAGTCAGGAATTTAAAAAAATGGGATATTCTTGGAGCTTATTTAGAAATTTTGTTTTTGATGTGTTTCAGTGCAATTTTATCACTATGTTGTTGCCCATAGCTATGATGGATACCTACATGTACAGGTAGGTGGGTCCATCTAGGCATGTGGGTGTAGTCACATAAAGCGATATCATAGTGATCGTCTCTACAAGGCCAACCCGCATGCATATTTCTGAACCTTGCTGTTTCAAACAACGTTATTATAGATAAAATGACTAAAATATAATTTCTCAAACATAAAAAAAATGCAATTAAAATCAGATTGAAAAACCAAAGCTAAACTCAAGTTAAAATTAATTACTTGAAATTAGTGGAAATAAAGTTAAAAATGCATGGAAATAAAAATATTTTGTTTCTATTTTATTAATAAACCAATAGCCAGTAACCAATGTTGCCTAGGAGATTAAGGCTTGTGTGAGTGTACACAACTTTAAGTTTCAGAGCACATTCTCCAGTAGTGCACAAAGAAGCATCCAGCCATCCATCCATTTTCCAACCCGTTGAATCCGAACACAGGGTCACGGGGGTCTGCTGGAGCCAATCCCAGCCAACACAGGGCGCAAGGCAGGAACTAATCCCGGGCAGGGCGCCAACCCACCACAGGAACAAAGAAGCATATCGATAAATTCTCTGCCATAAGTTTATAAAGTGAGGGAAAGCACAGTGGTCTTGCTGCCAGTTATAAAAAAAATGGCATGGAAGACCCATCTACAACTCATTTGGAAATTGGTATTAATGTGACCTGATTAGTTTGCCTTATGTCTACCTATCTCAAACTTGTGTGTGTGTAAATTCTACAATGGACCACATTAATTCATCTTCAAAGATTACAAAATGCGGCAAAATGACAAAGAATAAACTCTGCCTGGCACACTCCTAATACAACTCAACCATACACTTGCACACAGGACTATAATCCACTAGTTTCTGTCAGTAGTTATGTGTAGGAATTTACCCAGTATGACTGTCACTGTAGCTTATTTCTTACAAGTGTTCAACCTCCCTCACCCTTGATTTGCCAAACTGTTTCCATCCGACAGTGGCAGGAAAGCAGCTTAATACGATTTAATCTTTGAAATCGTTAGTGCTTTAAATAAAACCAAATAGAATGTGCAGATCTGTTCAATACAACCTGGTTGTGCCAGATGTATCATTTTTCAGGCAATCTGGTAGTTAGTTGAAGTCTCAGCAGTAAGTTAAAGCATTTTTGGTGACCTCCTCAGACTCTCTGATCACCTCATCATATGAGTTTATAAAGCTTACCTAAATACTGTATGATTCACACACTTGTGGTGTTAGAGAAATACTGAAATATTGAAATTTGAAGTGGTGGTTTGAAAAGCCTAGTGAAGCCACATCAGAGGTGGAACACACTCAGAGTTGCTTTTAAAACCAGTCAGAAGCAGTTGTACAACCTTGCATTGAGAGACATGGTGGGGATATTGAAGTGAACCACCTTGTAAAACCATACATGGTGACAACTGTTCTTATTAGTGAAAACACAGCAGTTCTTAATAACTGTGCACTTACACTGCCATAGAGCCTTTGGCAGTTTTCATTTAGTACGTATACTTACTGTAAAAAGGTTTCCTTCTTTTGAACAAACTGGCACCTAAAACATATTCTACAAACAATGATCACAAAATACCTGATGTTACAAATGTATGATAACAAAGTAAAACAGCAACAATAAAGCACAATTCAGAAAACAAATGTACAGTCCTTAACTCTGTTACTATTTCTCTTCATTCCTTAGCATAATTTTAGCCCACATTACACAAAGTGGAATTCAAAGCATGTTAAATAAAGTGGACTGTCCAGGCTACTGGCTATGGAGATCTGCATGGTGTTAAACACAAAGCCCACCTCTTCAAACTATGTTCAAGATAAGCCAAAACATTTTCTCATCCTTAATCTTTCTTGTCTTTTCTTAATGGGTGAGGGTGCAGTTTCTTTTCTCCTCAATTTCTTGTTTTACTTTTGTCTTTTTTCTAAAAAACATTTTTCGTGTTTCAGTTTGATTTGGACATTAGAACGTTAGAAAAAAGCTGACAAGAACAGGCCATTCAGCCCCACTGAGCTCAAAAATCATATTTGTCTAGTTCTGAAGGTCAGTAAAGTCCTGCACTCTACCAAATTACTGTTATTTATTCCATGTGTCTATGGTTCTCTGTGTGGAGAAGAATTTTCAAATGTTTTTGTACAATTTTCCTTAGCAAGTTTCCAACTGAGACCCTGTGTTCTTCTTGAACTCATTTTAATTTAACTGCATGGGTCCACTGTACTAACTTATAATTTAAACTTCAATCATGTCACCTCTTATTCCCTGTTTGCTTAAATGGAAAAGATTCAACTCCTTTCAAACTATCCTCATATTTCCCCTGGGGACAAATAAAGTTCGTTCGTTCGTTCGTTCGTTTGTTCGATCTAACTCATATGCTGCGGCCCTGGGATCATTCTTCTCCAGACTTTTTCTATTGCTGCTGTCTATTTTGTAGCGTGGAGATCAAAACTTCATGGAGCATTCCAGATCTAGGCACGTACATACATACTAATTCTTGTACATATTGTTTGAAACTGTATATATATGCTCCATGCTATGTATACTTTTAGCGTATGTGTGTGTCTTTGTTGGTACTGTATTATTGCTAACAGTTTTGAGGGGACCTGCAGGTAAAAATGTAATAGTTTGAGTACATAACACAATAAATCTGACTTTGAAACTTGAAAAGAGAGAGTATATATATATATTGCTAACTATTGCTAATTTATATATATGTAGAGTATGTATAAAGTATATACAATAAAAGAAATAAATATATAAGAGCTTGACACCGAAAGGATATTATACGGTATTTGTGCCAGAACAACTGTAAAAAAATAATGAAACTTGTTTATGAGTGTTAGCATCAACAGTCTTTTTTACCATCCTGATTTAACCTTTTAATCCTGGCAGTGAATTGACACAAAACAGGAATGAACGCAGACGTCAGGTACATGGATTGGTGACAGACATCCCTTGCATCCAGTTGACAGTTGCTTGACTGCTTTACAAGAGAGACTATACTTTAAAGAAAGTTAAAACCTTGCCTCTTATCAGCCAGGTGGAGAATTAATCTTGCAAAGCTTTATACAAAAGCACTGGACCCTGCATAAAGGCAAAATTGAACCTGGAAACTGAAGCTGCACTCCTCACCGCTCACTTCTAGAGTTGACTAATTTACAAATGTCCACATCAGCCATTCAACTATGCAACGTGAAATCGGAAAATGTGCTCTTTCCAGCAAGCAACATGAAACTCTGCCCTTTTGTAGCAGCAGTAGTAGAAGCAGTTTAAGTTCACACGCAGTCACAGACAGACACAGGCGGGCACTCTTCTTTATTCATCATGCAATTCTTTTTAAATACTTGACTTCTTCTGCATAGTGACTGCTCATGCAAATGATGCCCTGCTGATAGAATGTTTTTTCACAGTCTATGATGATAATGCTGTTTTTGATTCTGTTCAAGTCATAATATAATACTCAAACTGACTTCTTTAGAAATGCTAACTTTTTTTTTTTTTATTAAATATTCTAGTTCTCCTGTCCAATTGTTTTTTTGTGTGTGTCTTTTGTAGGTTTTGTATTATTGTAAATGTTCCAAGGAGTTATTAATTTTGTAATACAATATGTGCACTATGTACTATGTGCATGTGATAATAAACTGTAACATGCCATTGGTCAAACTTGAATTTTCTATGGGCAGACTAAGGACATGCTAGATTATGATACTCTACTGATAGGATTAAGGTGGGCTGGTGTGACGAACTCATGTTGTTGCCAGAAATTAAAAGAGATATGAAGACCTGTGGCCATTATATCATCCTTTAGGAAGTCATCAGTCAACATATTTTTTTTCCTTACTTAGCCTATTATACTTTAGAAAGGATCAGAAGGAGGGAGCCAATATCCGATTGGATATCACACCATCACAAAGCATACAACTGTATGCATAATCATTCATAGTGGAACAAGTTAAGGACACCAATCAAGTCAACACTTACATTTTTGGGATTGTGGAAGGAAAGTAGATTACCCAGAGAAAATGCATATACCTAAGAGAAGACGATACAAACTCCACACAAACAGTGATTAGGCAAAAATGTAATTCATCTACCTGGAGGTAAAAAGCCAAAAGCAACTATGGCCATCTTGCAATACATCCTCAACTGAAGCAAGTGAAGCAGTCCAAATTTAAGATGAAATTAAATATTTGCGCTGTGTAGGAAAGCCAAGCTGGCATAAGGTTGTCAGGGGATGAAACACCACAAAGACAGGACAGGACATAGGAAACGCCTAAAACAAAGATAACACCAGACCAGCAGAGATAATGGCTGGAGTCCAGCATTAAAGTCACTGTATAAAGACAGATGAGTTGGATGGAAAATGCTTTTGAATTTTCACTCAGCATGATAGGACTCTACATCAAAACTGCAAACTGTTTTGGGATGGTGGTGAATATGAAAGGCACTGTATACAGTGTAAAATTCAAGAAATGCATTGAAATGATAATAATTGTGAAAAATGCTATATAACAGTTGACAAATTTATGTAAATATCATTAGGAAGATTATTAGGGATTAGGGAGTATGAGGGATTCTGAAAAATTCTAATGCACATTTAGTTATCTCACACTTGACATCTGGGTGTTGCTACTATTCATTTTATTTTCCAGCTTGTGTTAATGAATTCCAAACAGGATTGCTTCCTGTTATCATACCAATTTTCTACTTGTATCTGAGCTATTAAAATGAATGTTGTCAACCGTTTTAATTTTAATATAGCTATGATCGTCCTTCATTCACCTTTCTCTAATTTCAGACCTGTTATCTCAAAATGTATTTAGAATGTTAAGGAAACTTATCTAAAAGCTGATGAATATATTTTCATATCCCCTTTAGATTATTGGGTGGCACGGTGGTGCAGTGGTAGCACTGCTGCCTCGCAGTAAGGAGACCTGGGTTTGCTACCCAGGTCCTCCCTGCATGGAGTTTGCATGTTCTCCCCGTGTCTGCATGGGCTTCCTCCCACAGTCCAAAGACATGCAGGTTAGGTGCATTGGTGATTCTAAATTGTGCTTGGTGTGTATGTGTGTGTGTGTGCCCTGCATTGGGCTGGTGCCCTGCCCAGGGTTTGTTACTGCCTTGCACCCTCTTTTGGCTGGGATTGGCTCCAGCAGACCCCCGTGACCCTGTGTTAGGATATAGTGGGTTGGATAATGACTGACTGACTTTAGATTATTACATGTTTACACAGAGATGGAGTCCATGCCAGAAAAACCTTGTAGGAGACAGTCCCGAAAGACATACCTGTCCATCATAGGGCACACTTTGGCACATGACAATAATGACTGATACTGGCACAATTCATGGCTTAACACATGCATATAAACTCCCCAGGGAGACTGTGAAAACTATATATAGACAGTGAGCACCCAAAATTTGGCTCTAGAACTGGATCTGTGAGGCAGCACCACTAATCCCTCCACCAACTGTGCATCTTTGCACTGTCAGCACTCCAAAGACACAGATAGAATGCCATTGCATGATTTATTACACTATTACGTACTCCATGCTCTCTAATGGAGCAGCGCACAAAATAGAACAAAAGAATAGGCCTCACTTTAGGCAGCCTGTCCTCCCAACTCCACAGGCAGGCTTTGAGTCTGTTCAGGCACCAAAAATGGGAAATAGGCATTTAAAAAATGACTCTCAAGGGAAAGGAAACCATAAATAATATAAGAATGTAAGAAATCTGACAAACAACAGAGGACCATTCAGTTCTTCAAGCTTTTTTGTTTTGTTAACAGCAAAGCTGTCCCGATATCTCAAGATGATACTTCTTAAAGGTTTTCAAGGTTTTTGCTTCAGCTACAGGTCTCAGTAGCTTGTTCCAGAATTCCACAACTCTTTGTATTTTACAGAGATTCCCGGCCTCAAAATTAAATGTACATGCCCTTAACTTCGACTGGTGTATGCAAGTATGTGATTCACCATTATATTGTAAGAATTCTGCTGGATCTACTTTATCAATGTAAAGACCTGAAGTAGGTCCCCACACAGTCTCCTCTGCTTGAGACTAAACAGGTTTAATTCTCTTTGTCTGTCAGAGTGCGACATGTCCTTTAGTCTTGAGATGCGCCTGGTTGCACTTCTATGTACAGCTTCAAGTGCAGCTATGTCTTTCTTGTAGTGTGGTGAGCAGAACTACACATAATATTCCAGATGCGGTCTCACTAATGCATAGTCCAAACATAATATGCCCTTTTTTGATACAACTTAACATTTTATTTCCTTTTTAATTGCTTCTGCACATTTGTTAGGTAATTAAAATGCTGTATCAAACGAAAACCATAAATTCTTTTCAGAAGTTGCTTCCTGTAGGACAACGTCTCCCATCTTGTATTTATAATTGATGTTTCTTTTGCCCACATGTAGCACTGTGTACTTTTCAGACACATGGGTTGAACAACATCCTAAACTGAAACAAGAAAACAGAAGCACAAATCCAATACTTACTATAGAACTTAGCTCTTCAAACTTCAACAAATCTCTGAAGGATCAACAGCCAACCTCATAATATAATGTGGTTAAGGGCAGTCCTTCAGCAATGACATCAGGATGATCCAACCTCTTGGGCATCTACCCACAAAGGACAAGGATTATTAAAGAACATAGAAGTACAATAAATAGGTAGTAAACAACAAATAATCAGAACAATATACATAACAGAAGAAAAATACATTTCTTTAACAGACACATGAAAAATAATAGTTTAAAATTAACAAAGAAGGCAAAAAAGTGTAACATAACAGTCAGTACTAGTTTTTTCCTTTACCCAAAGCTTTGGGTCGTTAATGAAATATTTTTTAGTGGTTTTCATACTCTGCATATTCTATTTGATGCGTTATTTTTAATCATATTTATAAGATCTTGTAAATTACATTCTAGACCAGATACTCAACATGTTTTCAGTTTTTGTCCCTGTTAGATGATGGAATATATTAATGGCACTGCAAACCCGAACATTACCCACTTTGGATTTTTGATCAATGGTCAGCTATGTAAATATTCCCCTCAGTCATAGAGAAGCACTTACATGTTACGTAAACTTGTATTAGGTGAATTTAGACCCTGCACATTCCATTATTTCTATTTATGTTTTTGTTCCCCTTCATCCTCATTTTTCATTTTCTTAAAATTGGATTCTTTTTTAAAAAACACACAGCTTCTCTCTTCATTACAGAGTGCCATCTCACTCCTTTAATCTCTCTTCCAACTCTGTCTCATGTGGTCATCATTTAATCTCTGCCCTTTATGTAATTTTCTTTAAATCCTGCTATAAAGTTCCTCCCAGATAAATAAATTGACTTCACTTGTTCTAGATTCTGGTAATTCAATGCTCATCTGATTAAAAAATAAAGAAAAAGAATCTGAGTTATCTGTTCTAGCATCTTCTGCAGAATGTTAAGCTTCGCTATGGCCAATTTCTTTACCCATATATTATTTGCTTAACTTTGTCTTTCATTTCCTGCTTCATACGTTAATACAAGCTCAAATGTCTCATAACTTACAGTGACATATTTAAGGAAACCATGAGTGTGTATCTAATTTATCTCTGCTCGGTTTGTTGTGCTGACTGCATGAAGTGGCTACAACTTTTTTCTTTGCAAAGAATCAAAGAATACAGCAGGTGGTATGTGGTGATCATAATACAAGTTTGGGAGGAGGGCTGATGGCTCCTTATGTTTTGAATGCATAACATATTTATTATCTACTTCTTCACAGAATTGTTCATTTCAGCTTATTTGATGCAGTGAGTGTTATAGTTACCAAGTGCTTAGATCTGCTCCCTAACAGCTTCAGGTGCCTGGTTTAATTTCTAGCTTCAGTAACTGTGTGTGTGCAGTATGTGTATTCTACTGATTTCCAATCCCATTTTCTCTGGTACTTCTGTTTCTATCCATATGTTAAAGATATTTCTGTATCTGTATTTCCAGCTTCTAGTTGTAGGGTATGTAAGAATTGCTGACTGACTTGCTGATATCATCACTGGACCTTATTAAGTTACACAACTTAAACTCACTGGGCTTGTCAAAATAAGTGACTGTGTGATGACTCTTTCAGCCAATAGTGTTCTGTCGTGTGCTGTATGAAGGACTAATAGCTATGGTTGGTTCAGCCACAATCACTTCCTTTTTTTTTTTCTTTTTTACATTCTGTTGTGGTACATAAAACACAAGACATCAGACAGACAAACTTCTCTTCTCTTTATGAAGTCCAAAACTCTCATGTTCCTTAGTCCCCACAGTAGATGCATTGTATTTCCGAATGAACATTGATTGGTTCACAGCTCTTGTGCACACAAAGCCCACCCCTACAACTAAAGACAAAATCAAACCTGGGTGAGTCGTGGACTAGTTAGAGTGAATGCTGTGTATGTGAGACTTGCGTGACTGGCCTTCACGGGAGTGTATCACTGACTAGATCCATTTTGTTAAGATCATGTAAATGAAGGCTATAACTGAAAATCGCTGGAAAAGTCTTCTAATGTGACATGACCTTAAAATTGATGAAGCTGTTTGTGTACAGTGGGGGTCCTATCTAGGGTTTTTTTTTACCTTCTGCCAGTGCTGCACAAGTTAAAACAGAACAAGATAGGTGGCTTTTGAGAGTTTGGGGAGACATTGTTATTTTTATTTATATATGTACTAGCCATGGAATAGAATAATTAAAAAATATTGAATTTCTCTTGCCTTACGTGTACTTTCAGCACCTTTCCTCTGTATTTGCATGTCTCTGAACCTCTCTTCATATGCACTCCCTTCCTTGAGGGTGTTCATGTAAAGCCTGCTTCTCAGACCCATTGTCATTATTTTTGAGGTACCCTTGTGGCCTCCTGTCCAGTTTTATACTTTGCATCTTCAAAGGTGACTCTCTCATTGTGCGTCTTTAGTCCTGCTTGTGCATCTCATACTCGCACTTCAATTTTCATCACGTCACCGAAACTAAAGTAACCAATCATACCAATGCCAGACTGACCAATCAGATTGCTCTGATGTATTGGATACACAGACCTTAGTGTTTTATTATAGAGTAGAATACACTGTTCTACAGCCAAAATTTAAAAATAATTTAAATAAATGGAGGTTTTGGAACCCTTGAGATGAGTGACCTTCAGAGAAATTTGAATGGCCTTCTTCTCAACTTTCTTGTTTGCTTTCTTGAGCATCACAAGCTGTTTTCATACATTTAAGAACAAATTGAAGGCTGAAAATGAATTGGTTTGGCAGGAGCCTCACTTTACTGGACATCACCTGTTGTGTCATTCTCACATTCAACGGAGTACGATAAGGTCGAAGTTCAAATTACTTGCAGTATACATTAACATGGCCCTTAATTATTCAGGAACATCTTTTGTCTTCTGTTTGATTCTGCTCTGGCCGTTATACCTCGTTTCACTTTTTCAAAGGATTTCATATAACAGATACAGAAAAAAGAGAGAGTTCAGTTTCTCCAGACATTTTTTTTTTTTGCCCATCGAGTTTACTGTGGACCTCTTGTTAACTCCCAGCTGCTGCCTTCCTTCTACTCATGCACATTTTTGAATTGCTAATTTAGATTGTACTTGTAGTTTAATGCCCAGGAGAGGGAACATTTCAATGACAGTCAGATTTCTGACTTCAGACGTCCCTGGAACACAAACACACACACACACACGCACACACGCACACACTCATATCGCTAAATTGTTTGGGTCTCAATTCCTCGCTCCATTGGGAAATGCATGCAGCATGCGCCAAGGGTGTATATCAATCTTTTATAATAAGGTTTGCCAACATCTGCAAATGCATACTGCTTGATGCTAGTGGAAGTGAGCAGGACATTTTTTTTCAGAGCTTGACATTTTTCATTAAAATACAAAAGATGCTGTTTCACAGCGGTAAAGATGCTAATTAGTCTGTGCCTAAAATATACACTTGCTGCTCAGGCGGCGGCAGACACTGACCTTCCCACCGATAAATGTGCTAATGCTTATTTATTTTGACTCCTCTGTTTTTAAATAACTTCTTGAAATAATTAAGCAACCATAGATTAAAAAAATTGCTACTGTGATAGGTGCACTTGGGAAGTTGTACATATAGCTGAAAGGGTGACAATGCTCTTTGGATTTATAGACATGTATGTTGTAAGAACCACAAAACAGAGCTAATGTTCATCTCTGGTCACACCATTTCAAATGACAGCCAGCAGCTTTAACCTAAATTTCATTATTGTTTCTAGTCATTTTAACGTGTAAAAAAAAATATGGAACAAAAATCAGAAAAACAAAAGCCCCCTTCATTCATCCATTTTCTTAATCCATTACAAGGTCACAGAGAGACAGAGACTCTTACAATCACATTAGTTGACAAGCATAAGAGACAATAGTACTTCAGGGAAGAAACAGTCATTCATGTCATCCTTATTCCAGTTCCAGATATTCCTATTCAAGGATGAAAGAAGGTAGGATAGTGGGACAGACAAAAAAAAATCCTTGGATGAGATGCCAGGCCATTACAGAAATTGACTGCATTTCATATCACACTCAAAATGATCATTTTCACATATGATGTCACAGTATTGGGCAGCATGGTGGTGCAGTGGGTAGCGCTGCTGCCTCACAGTAAGGAGACCTGGGTTCGCTTCCCGGGTGCTCCCTGCGTGGAGTTTGGATGTTCTCCCCATGTCTGCATGGGTTTCCTCCCACAGTCCAAAGACATGCAGGTTGGGTGCATTGGCGATCCTAAATTGTCCTTGGTGTGTGTGTGCCCTGTGGTGGGCTGATTTGTTCCTGCCTTGCGCCCTGTGTTGGCTGGGATTGGCTCCTGTGTTAGGTTATAGCGGGTTGGATAATGACTGACTGACTGACTTCTTCATTGTTTGATTGATTTATAAGTTATAAAAGAGTGACCATATCAAAGAACTGGGGCACCTCCTGGTGACCCTGCATAATTGGAAGTAGTGCAAATTAAAACAAGCACTTATAGCAAAAATGTCTTTTCAGACAGGAGTTCCATGGCAAATTGTTTTCAAAATGGCCCAACTTCCAGTCATACATCCAGGAAGAGGCAGGTCCAGGCAGCCATACAACAGAAGTGAAGTCAGAGTTGGTACAGATGTGAAGCATTTGGCCTGCAGAGAAACAGAAAAGGCATCAGAACACAACACCAACCCCTGGAGCAGCGGTTTATTACAATCACCAGAGACCTTAAACTGTGCCCTATGTGCATGTGTGTGACAAAGTTAATTTTCCTAAGCCCGCTTTTCCTATAGAAGGTCATTTGTGATCTATGCCTAGTCCTGCAGAACAAACTCATATTTCAATAAAAAATATGGATATGTGTAAAAAAAATGTATGTTAGCCTACAGATAAGTACAAACTTAATCATTGAATTCATTCTTATTTTTCAAAATTCATTTATGTATGACTTTAAACCTTTTTACGGTATACGGTATATCTGGTGTCCATCCATCCATCCATCCATCCATCCATGTCTTCCGCTTATCCGAGGTTGGGTCGCGGGAGCAGCAGCTTAAGCAGAGAGGCCCGGACTTCCCTCTCCCCGGCCACTTCTTCCAGCTCTTCCGGAAGAATCCCAAGGCGTTCCCAGGCCAGCCGGGAGACATAGTCCCTCCAGCGTGTCCTGGGTCTTCCCCGGGGCCTCCTCCCGGTTGGACGTGCCCAGAACACCTCACCAGGGAGGCGTCCAGGAGGCATCCTGATCAGATGCCCGAGCCACCTCATCTGACTCCTCTCGATGCGGAGGAGTAGCAGCTCTACTCTGAGCCCCTCCTGGATGACTGAGCTTCTCACCCTATCTTTAAGGGAAAGCCCAGACACCCTGCGGAGGAAACTCATTTCAGCCGCTTGTATTCGCGATCTCATTCTTTCGGTCACTACCCATAGCTCATGACCATAGGTGAGGGTAGGAACGTAGATCGACTGGTAAACTGAGAGCTTTGCCTTACGGCTCAGCTCCTTTTTCACCACAACAGACCGATGCAGAGCCTGCATCACTGCGGATGCCGCACCGATCCGCCTGCCGATCTCATGCTCCATTCTTCCCTCACTCGTGAACAAGACCCCGAGATACTTGAACTCCTCCACTTGGGGCAGGATCTCTCCCCCAACCCTGAGAGGGCATTCCACCCTTTTCCGGCTGAGGAGAATGCTCTCGGATTTGGGGGTGCTGATTCTCATCCCAGCCGCTTCACACTCAGCAGCGAACCAATCCAGAGAGAGCTGAAGATCACGGCCTGATGAAGCAAACAGGACAACATCATCTGCAAAAAGCAGTGACCCAATCCTGAGTCCACCAAACCGGACCCCTTCAACACCCTGGCTGCACCTAGAAATTGTCCATAAAAGTTATGAGCAGAATCGGTGACAAAGGGCAGTCCTGGCGGAGTCCAACTCTCACTGGAAACGGGCTCGACTTACTGCCGGCAATGCGGACCAAGCTCTGACACCGGTTGTACAGGGACCGAACAGCTCTTATCAGGGGGTCCGGTACCCCATACTCCCGGAGCACCCCCCATAGGATTCCCCAAGGGACAGGGTCGAACGCCTTTATATCTGGTATATCTGGTGTATAAAAGAAAATTCATAGGCTCCTGCTTTCTTCCACATCTCATATTAGGCTGATAAGTGACTTGAATGCGTGACTAAGGGTGTCTTGTGATGGTGGACTGTTGTCCAGCACCAGTTCTGCATTTCACACTTATGCTTAAGGTGTAGATATTGTCTCTACATGATCCTGTAATGGAAAAATTGATACAGGAGATATGCACTTGATGCTGCCAGGATTGACTCTTTGAATGTTCACCCTTAATTAGATGAAACACATTTCAAAATGTATGGTAACATGCATATTTGGGGTACTGTGATCAAAAAATTAAAATGGAATTCTCAAAGGTTTGACTCATTTTAGGAATCCCTGAATGCAACTTAACTACTTCTGGGGTGATACGTTTGTTTGTAGGTCTGTCAGAATGAATCACTCAATTTGAAATAAACTTGGCACAGTTGTTATATAGAGATAACGAATCTTTATTTCTGTGGACACATTTTTACCACAAGTACAATACAGATGAAGAACAAGAACATACATTTTTTAACAAGATGAAGTACATCTAATTCATTAGCATATTAGCCTACAAAGTGTAAAATTAGATTTTTTTAAATAGCACATTTTTAGAAAAAGCCACCACCTCAAGGAGATGAGTCTAACCACAGTTTACATCCACCAATGTAACTCACAATTCACCAATCGCATAAATATCACAAGTTGAAATAATTTCTATTAATTTATTGACAAGAACAATGGTTAACATGACAGAATCAGAGATAACACCAGTTAGAAATGAACATGTCAGTGAATTTGGAAGTTTATGTAATTTCATGCTTATATCTGTGTGGTGCCTTGGAAAGGGCATGTTGAGAACAAAGCTATTCAGTTAGCTTGCTGCCACATTCCACACTCTTGCAGCCCTCCAGAATATCATTTCTTCTTTGTATTCCTAACATTGCTGTCTCAAATTGGAAATGATCTGTTGAAACATAGTTACAATGATGGCTAGTTTCAACACTCCTGGCCCCCTGCTTGCCATCAATGAAGTGCTTGAGTACGTTCATTCTTTTCACCAACTTTGGAAGCATCATCAGTGAATGTGTCAGTGTTCCCATTGTACAAGAATGTATAGCAGTAGCACTGGCTTATTCAGCTGCATTCCTTACATCAAGTTGACATATTGTAAGTGACATCGACTGAAATGACACCTAACACCTTAAAGCAGATGGGCAGCTGGAGCACAAGCAGGTTAATTGACCTATTCAGGGTTACATGTATCTATACATACATATGTACAGTAAATGACCGTGAGACTCAATTCACTTAGTCTGCTTTGGCTCCACAAAAAAATGAGTTGGATATCAGAACTGAACCGACAACCTTAAGTTTTAGATTTCAAGGTTCTTATTTCCCACACCCCAATAAATAAATAATAAAATAGGTTAATACAACATTTTGAATAAGGAAAACAGTTAATGAAAGGAGAAAGGACAATGGTTATGGCATCATATTATCACAGACCTATGTTCAACTCACTGTCTTACCACTGTGTCTATTGTGTTTTTATGCTTTCCATGTGTCAGTGTGGATACATTATGTATTAGCTTTACACTGTTTCTACAAATATAGTTTACTTAGCTAGCCTGTTTCTCTGCAGATTTCTTCTTCTTCCTCTAGCAGGTGTCATGGTTTTGCAAGGACTCTGTCCTTATCTTTAGGTTTATTGATTGCTGTTTATTTATTTTCTTTTTTTTTGTGAATTGTTTTGTTTCATGTGTTAATGTAGTTACTTATTTTAATTACTTTCTGTGATTATTTTTATTAATTATTTTGTTAGTTTTCTTTTAGGTCTTAACTGATTTGTCTTTATTTTTTTTCTTGGCTTACATTGCCTATAACAGGACACCCACCTGAGCCCCTATTTAAGAGATAACATTAGTTAAAGGTTAGTTTGGTGCTCATAACCGAAAGGGAATTTTTTGGTCGTAAACCGATTTGTACGTGTACTGAGACATTCGTGAACCGAGGTTCCACTGTATTTGTTATTATGTTTACATTGGTTCAATGCCATTTTGTGAATTTTGTCCACCGGCATTTTATATACCGTATATACTTGCGTGTAAGCCTTGAAGTCTTGAAACCCAAAAAATCAATCATAAAATCAGACCCCCTCTTGTATGCCCGTTCAAAAGTACAACACTTTTTTTTTACATCTTCTTGCTTCCTCCAATCTTGCACCGGTTCATAAAATACTGGCAATTATATGGTAAAATCAAGCCCGCCTTATCCGTGGGAGAACTTCAACGCGAGTATATACGGTATTGGTTTGGCTGCACGACATCCAGGGTCAAATGTATAAAGTTCATTTCTTTAACCTAAAAGAATTCACAAGAGTCTTTGTTATTACATTGTTTCTAATTTTTAGACTTTGATTCTTGGTTAGAGTTTTGGGTTTGGATTTTTTGGTGTTTTCTGGTGTTTCTTTTCTGGTCACAACCAGATTTTTAATGTAGTTTATCCCTACAATAAACTGTAATAGTATTGCTTGCCCTTAAAGTACTGCATGACCTTTTCTGCAGTGTTTTATTATGGGGTGAGTGTGGCTCAGTAGATTAATTATTAGTTGGCCTATTGTCCTGTTCACTAAGCTTAGCACACACTGACACAGAAAGACCCACACATATGCACTTAAGGACTGTCACTCTCAGTACTCCAGACAAGGACTCGCTACCTACTGGCTTTAGAAGGGCAGGTGGCTGTCGCATAGACATTGGGGGCCAATACATATTTTTATTGCCACTTACCAACGGCACATTACTTCTTCCTGACCCTGTAGGAAAAACGTGGCAATCAACCCACACCAGGGGCCTCATGTATAAACGGTGCATACGCACAGAAATGTTGCGTAAGAACTTTTCCACGTTCAAATCGCGATGTATAAAACCTACACGGCGTAAAGCCACACACTTTTTCACGATACCTCATACCTTGTCGTATGTAAGTTCTCCACTCGGTTTTGCTGACTGGCGGCACCCAGCGTCAAAGCAATGCTACTGTTCCTGTGTGGTTACTCCTTATATTCCTGACGCGGCTTTATAAATACACTGAAACTAACCGCATATTGTTTATTAGTGTAATGCATCTGATTGTAATTAACTTGTAACAATATAATGGTCCAGGGAACAGCCATAGTATTCCAAATACCATAACTGCTTTAGCGTTGTTACTCTCACTTCTTCTTCTTCTTCTTCTTCTTCTTCTTTCAGCTCCTCCCGTTAGGAGTTGCCACAGCGGATCATCTTTTTCCATATTACTCTCACTGCACCACTCTGAGTATTTATATCACTGTATCTGAGTGTGAATCACAGCAACAGCTGATCGGTTAGAGAATTATCGGTATACAGTATCAAGCACACGCTACCTCAGCCATGGCAAAACGTTTCAAAGCCTTTCCTGTACGGACCTCGCGGTTCAGAAACAGTTTCATCCCAAGAACTTTAAACGCACTCAATCAAGTGTTCCTTGTAGAACTATTTGTACTTATAAGTACAATTATCTCACTGTAAACTTGCACTACAGATATAATATTACACAACCTGCGCCACTTTATAAAGCGCGTATTTACATATGATGACAATATCATTATTTAAGATGAAATGCAGCAAAATATGTTTATTATATTATACAGATAAAACTTTAACTTCATTTAAATAATCTATATTCTTCACTGGGACTGGCGTGAAGGATAGAATAATTAAACATGTACTACGATGATATTTCAATGTTCCTTAAACGTTTTGAAGAATCGGTGCTCTAAGCTTACAGATGGCTTAACGTCTATTACAGAGCTGATTGTACGGTGATCGGTTACTTGGAGAAAGAAAAGCAAGGACTGCAGGGGCAGCCACGCCTATATATATTGAATATAAAACAAAAAGAGAAAATAACGACACAGCTAAAAACGCAGCGGCAAATTTCGACAAAAATTTAATGCTTGTGTCATGAGCACGAGGCGGCTATGCAGTATCAGCAACGGACGTGGCCATCCACCGTGCATAAGACAACATATTGGCATTGGACTTTCTCTATTGGACATAGAGCCACCCATGAATACTGCTGCAATAAATTATTTCATTGAAGGACGCACACAATCACTGCGCCGTGAAACCCATGTTTAATAACGTGCTTTAAATATCATCATGAAAATAATATTACGTATACATCTCAGTATTTTAGTTATTCAGAGAGCTGTAATATCATGAATGGAACGGATTCTGTGTCCATTTGGAGGAAGAGAGCCAGTTTAAGAAGCATGTAGTGATTCACACACATAGAGCACAAAGAAGATCACATACAAAACAAAGCATTTAAAGTGCTATACTTTAATTACGATGTGATTTGAGAAACTGGTTAAATAAACGATTTTAAGATGAAGTTTATAATTTTCTATTTTAATGACAAAATAAACTATGTGATTAAAGTGAAAATTTCGAGATTGAAGTTGACATTTCGTGCTTTTTCCCCACTGTGTGCCTTTTTTTTTCTCTGTACCCTAATAAGCTTTCATATGACACTCAGACAGTAGGCTACAACTCACCTTTTCACGGCGACTTTGATATGTGACTTCTTTTTTATTTCCGGCACTGTGCGAGCTTTCAAGGTTCTCCAACACGCTATGTCACTCGACAAACTTCCTTTTGTTGATTATACCACGGTTTAATTAAACAAATAGTATGTTTTTCCTTTGCCTCCACTTGGTATTCGCTGAAATTCTTATATTTTCCCCCATGCTTTTCCCGTTGTCTTTTCAAAGAGGGTTGGGCTTAAGGGCGATTTATATTGATTTGCATATTCAAAGAGGAGTAATTCTGGGAGGAGTTGGGGCGTTACATAAAGCGCGTGCACGAGTGTTACTAAAGTGGGGCAGGTTGTGCAATATTATAACTGTATCACAAGTTTACAGTGAGGTAATTGTACTTATAAGTACAAACAGTTCTATAAGAAGCACTTGATGGACTGATTGAGTGCATTTATAGTCCTTGGGATGAAACTGTTTCTGACCCGCAAGGTCAGTACAGGAAAGGCTCTGAAGCATTTGCCGTATGAGAGCAGTTCAATAGACCGCATGGCTGAGGCAGCGTGTGCTTGATGCTGTACACCAATAATTCTCTTTCCGATCAGCTGCTGTAGATCTGTGATTCCCCACTCAGATATAGTGATATAAATACTCTGAGAGGTACAGTGAGAGTAATATGGAAAAAGATGATCCACTGTGGCAACTGTAGAAGGAAAATTTTTATAGTAACATAGAGAATAGCAAATTAACATAAAAGAGCCATAAAAAGTAATTAAAAGCTTCTAAAATATTAAAATTAAGCATAAATTAGAATGTTGAGCAAATATGATAGGTCGAGCAAATAGTTAACTAAAAATCAGTTATATTGCATTATTTTTTAAGCTTACAGCAAAATATCTTGTCTAGGAAAGAACAGAAATTGACACATTGAAACAAGCTTTGGACAAGATAAGAGTTTGAGAACACCTGTGATTCAAGGCTAGGAAGCGATAACACAGAGAAGATGACTCTGAAAGGTGCGTATTGAAAACCAGCTGGGTTGATGAATCAGCAGAAAGGCAACAAAAGGCTTTTGCTGTAAGCAGGGTCACGCTGACATAATGCTGGAAGAGAAAATTTTAGTAAATTCAGGCATTAGCAAAATATTATAATATTAGAAGAATATATCAGAAATTAACTTTAGTTTAGAAATTAAGACAAATCAAGCATGCCAAGCAATGATTAAATGAAAGCACATACTATACTTCTTTTTAATTAAAGCTTAAGCTTCAGGTCACTATTATAAAAAAGTTTGGAAGGTTTACGAAAGAAAATGATGAGAGGAAACCCATATATTAAATTGAAGCCTTGGCTTCAATGGAAACAGCATAGAAAAACAAGAATACCACGAGGGGGCCAGTGATAGGAAAGTAAGAAGATAATAAGAGTTCCCATGGAAACTCAAAGTTCGGCCGGACAGGAGTAGAAGGGAGTCAGAGAAGATGGGCAAGAGAGCTCATTCGAGCGAGGTCAGAAAAGATAGGAAATGACATAAGAAAAGCCCAAAGATGGTAAGAGGAAGCCATCCACCCAGTCTTAAACCAATCAAAATAAGACGAACAGACACCAAGAGGAATAATGGACAGTAAAACCAGGTGCAGAATGAGCTAATCGAACAAGGTAAAAATGATAAGAAACTGTTATTAAAAACTTCAATTGCTGTAATGTTCGGGGCTCAATCTCATTCGGCCAAATTGGGTTGAGTCCGTGTTGTTGATTTATTGCAATAAAGCCTTAAAACTCTGTCTGTCTGAGTCCTAATAGCCTTTATTTTTAAGTAAAAAGCCTTCTGATGATGAATTTTTTGCCACGACACAACCCCTAATGGGAGCAGATGAAAGAAGAAAAAGAAGGTGCAGTGAGAGTAACAACACCAAAGCAGCTATGGTATTTGGAATACTTTGGCTATTTCTTGGACTATTATATTGTTACAGATTAATTACAATCAGATGCCTTAAACTAATAAACAATATGCAGTTAGATTCAGTGTATATGATAAAGCCGCATCAGGGATGTGGATCTATAAAAGAAAGGGTAACCACACAGGAACAGTAGCACTGCTTTGACGCTAGGTGCCGCCAGTTTGCAAAACCGAGCGGAGAACTTGCGTTTGCCAGGGTTGGAGCAACTGTGAAAATGTGCGTGGCTTTATGCCAAGTTTAGGTTTTATACATCGCGATTTGAGCGTGTAAACATTTGTACACAACATTTTTGTGTGTGCACACCGTTTATACATGAGGCCCCAGATCTGCACTTTCAAAAGATTTCTGCTGTCACAAAAAGCAGACACAAGAGTCATAAAAAGGTTTGGGGTAGCCACCCATATAATATTCCTTGGCTGCAAATGGGTAAATTGCTAGCACTTATGTGCTCAGAACGGAGTCCAAAACAGAACTGATTAGGTTAGTCTAATATGGTGGCTTTAAAGGCCAGAAAAGGAAGTGAAGTCATCGAGGGTGGAAACAGAAGGGTCCTTTCCCATAGGTTTGGACTTGGACATGACGTCATCAAATGGGCTGGAACCAGAAGTCTCTTCGGTCATAGGTTCTTCACTAGAAGTGGCATCATCCAAGTGTCTGGGACCAGAAGTGACGTCGTCAAAGCCAGGTGGAATTTCCCATGAACGATCTGCAGGAAAGTGAGAAAAAAGGTTAGTGCGCTCCGCCACCTCCTGGTCTGGAGCAGAATTACTCTCATTTAGACCCTTTACCTACCTCCCATGCACATGTGTGTGGCACTGCATTTACACAGTTGGCCTCACCCCTTCAGGCAACTTGACACCAAACTCAAGTGGCAGGGTTTTAGCCTGGACAAGTTTAAAAAAAAATAGGTAAAGGCTTAAAGGTTTAAAAGTAATGCAAAGGGAGGGAGAGAAAATATATAAAAACCTCAGGTCTACTAAAACAAAACAAAGTTCTTTGAATATTTAAAGATTTATTGAAAATTCAAAAAGTCACAAAAAACAGAGACAGGAACAGAAAACAACAAACAACAAAAATACTTTTTCCTAAAAAGGAACACCTAAAAACAAGCAGATCCAAAACAAATACCAGATATACTACTTTAAACCATAAGCAATGGTCAAAACCAGTACCAAAAATAAATAGCACAAACCACTAGACTGAAAATGCCAAAGCAACCAAATTAATGGCTACATCTTGAATAGTGCAGGGCTGGACCACCAATAGCATCATTAGGCGGACCCACCTCCTGAGGCTTCATATAAAGAGGGCAGAGCATAGAACACATACATTGGGACCTCATTTAACAGAGAGAGAGGACAAAAAAGGTAAAACTAAATAGCACACAAGGGTGCTTTAAAACACAAACACAAGAAGAGCTTCTGAGTTGTCTGGCACAGTCTCTATGAGTCTAAGCCATGACTGCCTCCTTACGGCACTGGCTAGATTTAAAGGGCTGGTACCTGAAAGAGGCGAGACTTGGTCGTGGAAACCTGGGAGCACCGTCATCCATCTCCCAGTTGATGTCCCTCTGAACTGCAGATGTAAAAAATGGTCACATTAGCAAGAGTGCACCTTCTCAGATCAGGGTGGTGTCACTAACCTGTCTGGATCTGTAAAGATTTCTTGTATTAGTGCATGATTGACAATAGGTGAATGAACCCACATTTGTCTTCTGGATTGAAGAAGAAGAATAAACTTGAGTACCAATAGAAAGCATGCTTTGTCATTGAGATAATGTACAAACTCAATGTATACTGACTGATTAGGATTTAGAGCCGTAAAGGAAGTAAGTAGTGTATGCTCCTGTGCCATCAGCAGATGGAAGTAATGAATGAACAAGGTCTATTTAATTAATAAGAATAGCATTAGGTGAGTTTAAACATGCAATTAAACTTTTTATCACTTTATACAGGTACTAGGAACAAAAACACGGATGTAAAATAATGAGGATATGCAACATGTGCATAATGGAAATACCAAAAGCTTTGACAAGAACAGGCTATTCAGTCCAACATAGCTCATTAATTCCTAATTAACTTGTGCTCCCAAAATAATAAATTCCCCAAGGTGCTACTTTTTACCACACTGCTAGGCAACTGGTTCCATCAAATTTTTTAACCAGATCCCACTTGTCCATTTTGAAGCAGCTTTTTCAAAGGCATCATCCCTCAGTTTTTTAAATACTGTACATTCTTTTTAATATGGGGTCATCAAGAGAGTATTCCAAGAATGGCTAAGTTACAATTTTATTGATTATTTTTTCTTGAAATTCAGCTTTCCTGATTTTTCAAGGGTTCCTTCACGCTGCCCTTATAGCTCATGTTGTATCATCCTGTAATAAGTCTGAAAGTTAGCATGGTACGATAGTAATAAGCACTCAAGACCTGGCCTCACATGTATTTTTTGCTATGTAAGCAAAATTCCTCTACACAGTGAAATACCTAATCCTTTAAGACATTCACTCACTTCTATGAACTGTCTGATCCACTGTAATGCAGTATATAACCAGTAATTACATCACTTACTTTTTTTGCCAATACACTTGTCCAATGTGATTTGTAAATCACAAGTGTACAGTGCAAGGGTTTCCATATTTGTACAACTGCAGTACTGGTATGTGAAGTGATTTGCCCAGGGTCACATGGTGAAACTGAACTAGCAACTTTGTGAATTACAATCCAACAACTTATCCATTATTCCGCAAGCCCTATTAATTACACCATACCAAGATGTATAGATAGTAACATGTATTTTATCAAAATGTAAGTCAGGTTTTAATAGACACAGAGTAATGTGTTTGATTAAAAAGCTTAATGGTGCATAAAGAAATTTATAGGCACTCGCTTTTACTTTATATTCGGGTGGTTAGGTTTGTCTGCACAAATGTATTGGCTACAAGAGACCATTTTATACTAGAACATTTCCAGTACATATTGCTGGCAAATGCTGTTATATTAAAGATGCCCTTCATGAATCTTATTTTAAAATAAGATCACATTCTCAAATTTGCTTAATCCAATGCAGAATTAAGGGTGCACAATGTCTATTGTAGCTTTGGGCATGAGACAACAGTTCAACAAAGGTCACATTAATGCACATGCTCTCACTGTGCTATACAGATCTTCCCTGTATAGCCTTCATCAGGCTCACCATAAGTATTTGGACAGTGACACAATTTTTAAAATATTGGTTCTGTACACCATCACAATGGATTTGAAACAAAGTAATCAAGATGTAACTGAAGTATAGACTTTCAGCTTTAATTCAAGGGCCCAAAAGTATTTGGACAAACTAACATAAACATAAATATAATGATTATTTTCAACATTTGGTTGAAAATCATTTACAGTCTATGCCTGCCTGAAGTTTGGGACCCATGGCCATCTCAAGTGTTGGGTTTCCACCTTACTGATTCATTGCCAGGCCTTCAGTTCTGCAGCTTGCTCGTTGACATTTTTGCCATTAGTTTTGTCTTCAGCAAGTGAAAAACATGTCTAGTTGGGTTGAGGTCAGTTGATTGACTTGGTCATAGAGTAGTCCACTACTTTGTGTTGAAAAGCATTTGGTTTGCTTTCACAGTACAGTATATTTTGGCTCATTGTCCATCTGTACAGTGAAGCATCGTCATGTCAGTTTTGCAGTATTTGGCTGAATCTGAGCAGACAGTATAGCCCTGTACACTTTGGAATTCATCTTTCTACTTCTACCAGCAGTCATATAACCAATAAACACTAGTGACTGACTTCCATTCGCAGCCATGCATGATCATGCCATAACACTGCCTCCAGCATGTTTCACAGATGATGTGGTATTCACAGGAACATTTATCTTCTCATCTCCATACGCTTTCTCTTTCCATCATTCTGGTAAATATTTATCTTAGTTTCCCTTGTCTTGAGAAAAGTG
This sequence comes from Polypterus senegalus, assembly GCF_016835505.1. Taxonomy (NCBI): domain Eukaryota; kingdom Metazoa; phylum Chordata; class Cladistia; order Polypteriformes; family Polypteridae; genus Polypterus; species Polypterus senegalus. The sequence continues at coordinate 44,112,728 of NC_053164.1, forward strand.
TTCCAGAACCGGATAGACCTTTAAGAAATCTCTCTTGATTGCAGACTTTGGCAATGATAGGTCTTCTTTCTGGAGAGTGTTCTTGGTTTTGCTATGTGTTATGATGGGTTTCTTCTTCACAAAAGATAGAATTCTGTGACCATTCAGCACAGTTGTCTTCTGTGGTTGACCAGGCCTTCTGATGTTGCTGAGCTCACCAGTGTATTCCTTCTTTTTAAGAATGTACCAAATAGCTGATTTGACCACACCTGCTATCTCTCTAAAGGTCTTTTTTTGTTTTCTCAGCGTAATGATGGACTGTTTTCACTTGCATGGACAGCTCTTTGGACCTCATATTGAGAGTTTACACTAACAGCTTTCAAATGCAAATTCCACACTTGGAATTAATTCCAGACCTTTTACCTGCTTTATAGTTAAGGAAAATTTTGAGGGGACTGCTCCCACCTGGCTATGTAACAGCTTGTCAGTCAAACGTCCATATACTTTTGAGCCCCTGGAAATGGGGGACTATGTAGACAAATGGCTCTCATTTCTAAACGGCTCATATGATATTTTTGGTAAACCCCTAAAATTAAAGCTGAAAATCTAAACTTCACTCACATATGATTATTTTAAATCCATTGTGGTGGTGTACAGAGCCAAATTTATGAAAGTTGTGTCATTGTCCAAATATTTATGGACTTTACTGTATATAGAGTCATGCATGCACGTGAGAGGAACACCTTCCCAGTTCATCCTAGGTATGGTTTATAAATAGTTGAAACTAAATGGGGACTAAGCTGGCACCCCAACACTTTTTGGGACTTAATCCATTCACTCATCCATAATATTTACACACACACATAGTATATAGTATATATGATAAGAATAATAAACAAAACAAGAATGAAGAGATTGGGCACCTCCTTGGTGAAACCCGTTTTAATAGTGAAATATGAAAGTGAAAAAAAAGAAAATAAAATTTAAGGCAAAAATGGCCTTAGTCACATTCAGGTATGATATTAATCAATCTGTACAGAAGTTATCATAAATTAAAGAAGAAGAAGCGATCTGTACAGAGGGTCCATCTAACTCAGTTGTAGGTCCAAAAGTGAATGGCTACTTCCTGCCTTCATCCATATTATATAGTGGACATCCTGGAAGGGGCAGAGCTTCACAGGATGGAAAGTGATGTCAGATGCTTCCAGGTCATCTTTGAGACTGGAGGAAAGGATAGAAGTAGCAATTGTGCCCCCTTTTCATGTGGAGCAGTACTGCTTACCTTGTTGGAGCCCTGAGGGTGTCTCCTAAGCATTCATGTCTGGCAATAATGGGACGAGAGCAAGCACTGAGTTTAATAGCATATTATCCTTTCTCTCCAGCAATGAACTGCCATCCAAGGAGGATGCCTAGCTACACCCCGAAACCCAGAGAAGTCTCCTCACCATATAAGAAGAAAGTGGTGTCTTGTACTGACCTAACACTTGTGGAAAAACAGCTCCTGGTTAAAATTACTCTGATTGTTAAGAGAGAACAAGCTGCCTTTTGTTATTGTTTAATGGGCCATCATGCCTGTTTTTTGTTGCTGACTAGTAAACAGGGCAAGCTGGCTGGTACCCCAACCCTTTTTTGGAGTACACTGTTTTTTCTTTGGCCACATTACAAGGTGTGGGATATGGCCGGCCATTCATTCCAGCCAATAACCCCAGGCTGCGGCGTGGAGGTGCCCCGAATTAGAACAGGGCATCATGGACATTGGAGTTTTCCTCTACAGCCTTGCTGGATAACGTTGGGGCAGCCAGGGGACGCTGCAGGGAGGCCCAGAGACTCCTATTTTACCTATAACCCCGAAGTACGTCTTAATCACAGCGACAGAGGAAATGACGTACTTCCAGGATGAAAAAGAAGAGTTTTGATCTGACCTGGAAGTGCTGGGAAGTGTGGTGTTATGGGTCCACAGCTCGCTGAGCAAAGGCCGTTTTTGAATAAATAATCACCGCACTCGCAGCGGCTTAGTGAGGGGGCGTGGTGGCCATAGTAAGCCACGGGGCGATCTGCAGTGTGGGCGTTTCTCACCTAGTGCACAGGTGAGGAACTGCCCACATCCATGATTGTTCCCATGGCTAATGTGCTGCAGCTGCTATGGCCCCTCGCTGTATAAAAGAAGCGCGAGTCGGTTGGAAGAGGGTACAGAAAGATCAGAAAAGAACGAGAGAAATAAAAGAAACGAAAAGGACGGAGGTTATAGGGAGCGAGGGAGCAAGTCGGTGAGAGAGAGAGACAAGGAACGTGTGGGCGAGTGAGCGAGCGCTCGTGGGCAGCTGCGAGGAAGCTGGGTGTTAGGCCGACACCCAGGAGTTGGAGTTGTAGTCACTCCCGCTGAGCGATCATGTAGCGGGAGTGACCAGAGAAGGAGAAGACTGTCCGCGTAAGGCCGGGGCGGCGGTGGGAGTCGGGAGACTTGGAGTTGTAGTCCTTGGTGTGGGCGTCCTAGAGACTAAGGAGTCCAAGTCTCAGGCCTGGGATGAATGCCAGACCAAAGCCAGGATCGGGAGGTCTTCAGACCTGTATGTGTGTGTGTGAGTTGAAGAGGGCAGCTGCAGAGTGCTTCTCGTCTGCTGCAAAGACTAGTTGGGAGAAGCAGGTGAGACGCTAACAGTAGTTTGAAAGAGCACTGGACTTGTCATTTGATTTTAAAGACTGCTTCCATAAGAACGTTTTAACCTCGTTTTAAAAGGATTGTTTTGGTGTATTTTTACCTCCACGTTTTTCTTTTAATGTACGGATCACTGCACTTGGAACACTGTTTTTGTTTGACTATTTTAAATAAAAGCACTTTTTCACATTTGTACCATCCCCTTGCTCAGTTGTTGCCTCTACTATCTAACTCATCTCGGTAACATTATCGACGGTGTTGGGTTCAAGGGCTCCCGAACAGTAATGGGAGCGTGGAGCTGAACCCGCATCGTCACAGGAAGTCACATGGACTGAGGGTTCAGAAGCACTTCCGGGTCAAGGAGTATAAGAGTCTGTGAGAGATCCCAGATGGGTGAGCTGAATCGAGTGGCAAAGGGACAACGCATCTGGGAGAGGAGGATTGTGATTTATCATTGTGTATTGATTAGTGTTATATGAGTATTGTGGAGTGGAGAGTGCTTTGTGCACATTATTGTCCAAATAAAAATAGTTATTGGACTTTTATCTGTTATCTGGCGTCTGGTCTGAGGATTCAAGGGGACGACAGCGTCCCCTATCTGACCACAAAGGGTTATTATAAAGTCCTTGCACAATTTTAAATTATGATAACTTCAGTTCTATGTATACCTGATAAAATTAATCTGTTAAAAGAATAAGTGAAAGAATTTATTGCATTTTTACTAGATGTATTCTTGAGATTAAATTTCCAACATGTCGACCATCATCACATATACTGTGATTCTATGTTTTGTAGTTGATGATCAATAATAATAGTCATGCTAGTTCACATAAAGAAAGTGATTCTTTTTTGAACCTAAATGACTGATTTCAGTTACCCTTCTATTAAAATCATGGGTCAAATGCAATTTTCGAAAACAAGGTAATGAATGAAGAAAAAATTTAACTATTACAAATTTATTATTAAACTGTGATAAAATACATGAATCATGATTCACAATGTTCTTTACAGATTGATTTTATCCTGTATACAACTGAAATTCTGAAGTAATGATACTTTAAAACCGCACAAGGACTTTATAATGACCCTGTACATACAATGGGCTGTAGTGCATGTCATGAACACCAAGCTCCAGGCACAACTGCGCCAGACACCAGCTCAAGTGCAACAAAGATCCTCTTATTCAGCTCAGTACTATTCTAAGGGGTCAAAAGCTACAGATCAAGCAGCTTACCTGTGACTTAAGGCATGCAGTGCCTGTTACATTCAGTGACATGTACATGTAAATAATTGAAAATGGTGACAAGTCAATAGTGTGCGGGGCTACTCCTAACTATAAGTAAAAATATGGAATTTGCTAAATGAAAATTAAATAAAATTAAAAAGAAAAGAAAGATTTTGGAGTTTTATGTGCTCATTTGTATATGTGGAATTGCCATTCTGGTATCCAGAATACAGCCAAATATCAACCTTTATTAAACCATATCTTAGGTATGCAATGGGCTAGAACTGGGCCACAGCACAGCCACAATTAAGATGTGTGAAGCGCAACTGTAGCTTAACCATAATGAAACTATATATGAAGCATGATTTGGACCGGAGCACAGCCAAAACAAAACATCCCGAAAAAACACTAGATTAAATTTCCAAAAAGAAGACCAGAGACTGGATGTAACCATCTGTTAAAATTTTTTATTTATTTTAACATTGAAAATAATATATTACTGGTGCTAGTCCTGTACCAGGAAAATCCCAAGCACAAATGTAGCAGGCAGGCTTCTATAGGTGTGCTTTCCAAGGAGGAGACACAAACAGGAAAGGCTGATAATAAGAAACAGCAGTCAGCCATGTAGGGTGGAAGATGATTAATACTACCCTTTGAAATCAGTTAATGCCCAGATCTGTGACATATAATATATTACATGTCCCTGGTTTCAAATGAGCCACATTTGGTTCCATATACAAATGGCATGAACACTCCTAAATATGGCTGGTTACAGATGAGTACCATAAATGGCCCATATCTGTAATACTAGACATACTTGCTGTATTAGTGATTGTGTCTGGACTGTGTTTGGCCTGCAATTCATATACCATGAAAATCATTTACTGTAGCTGAAAACATCTGGGCGAAAATATATTTGCCATTGCAATAACTGAACCTTAAGTGCCTAAAATCAACCGTGTTACGACTGGAATAGTCTGTTATCTCTGCAGTAAAAACAAATGTGTTTTATTTTTCAATATGATCTCCCTAATACACTTGCTTTAATGCTCATCATTACTACTGTTATGCAGCTGACTGTGTCACTGTGTTTATGACCTGGTCAGCATGGCTTTGAACTTAAATGTCTTTGATGTTAGAGAATCACCGTGCTACTATTGTTTCATTTGATTTAGATCCTGGGACATAATGCAAAATAACATTACATTTTCAAAGACACTTAATCCAATTCAGGATTACACAGGGCACAAGGCAGTAACCAGGGGCCTCATGCATACTGCCGTGCATAGAATTCACACTAAAACATGATATACGGACAAAGGTGGAAATGTGCGTATGCACAGAAAAATTCAGATGCACAAAACTGTGCATACGGCATCTTCCACGCACTTCACTACATAAAATCCGATCAGCGTGAAAAGTAACACACGTGCATGTGCCTGCCACCCCACCCCGAATCCTCTCCAAATTTTGCTTATTTTAATATGCAAATCAGTATAAATAGCCTTTACCCTTCAGTGTTCCGTTAAAAGACAATAGAAAAAGCATGTGAAAAAAAAAAAGAATTTCAGCAAATGTGAAGTTGAGGCAAGGATCGAGTGATATGGAGTTTGGAGAAACTTGAAAAGTTCAAGTTCAGAAAGTCGCACAGTGCCAGAAATAAAAAAGTGTTCAGATATCAAAGTCGTTGTAAAAAGGTGAGTTGTTGTCCACCGTCTGAGTGTCATACAGAAGCGTATTAGGGTATAGAGAAAAGAAAAAAAAAAAAAGGGACACAGTGTAAAAAAGGTCAAAATGTCCACTTCAATCTCGTAGTTTTTTCGTCATTAAAGTAAAACGTAATAAACGTAATCTTAAAATCAATGTTTAATTTATTAGAGGTTCTCAGATCCCATCATAAACTAAAGTAGCGTGTTAAATGCTTCGTATTGTATGTGTTCTTCTATTATGCCGACAGTACACAAAATACATTACATTTGTGATATTACAGCTCTCTGAACAATTTAAATACTAAGATGTATACTTGATATCATGCTCATGTGAAATTAATTAAAGCATGCATTAAACATGGGGGCACGGTGACACAGTGGTAGCGATGAGCTGGTGCCCCGTCCATTGTTCCTGGCTGCCACAAGACGTTTGCTGGATTGTGCGCGACCCTCAATGAAATAATTTATTGCAGCAATACTGTCTCTTTCAAACGTACTTAGCCCCAATTCACGTTCTTCCTTTTCTTTCTCCAAGTAACCAATTGCCACACAATACGCTCAGTAATAAATGTCAAGCCATCTGTAAGCTTAGAATGCCGATTCTTAAAAACTTTTAAGGAACATTGAAATACCTTTGCAATACATGTACAATTATTCCATCCATCCATCTATCCATCCAGGGTCGCGCCAGTCCCAGGAAGCATACAGTGCAAGGCAGGAACAATCCCAATCTACTGCTGCTCCACTGTGCCCACATGTTTAATTACTAACAGTATTCATTATTTAAATGAAGTTAAAAATGTATTGTATAATGTATTATAATTACTTGAATGCATTTCATCTTAAAAATGATATCAAGAGCTCCAAGAAGATGGCTCTTGGAAATCTAAATCAACTTAGAAGCCAGTCGTCATCATCTGTAAGTACGCATTCTCTTCTATTGAATTGAATTGAATTCCTTTATTGTTATTGTATGGTACAATGAGATTCAATATGCAAATCCTTCATAAACTTATTTTCATAAAACATGATAAAAATAACAATAATAATAATACAATAAAAACAATGAAAAATACACAATATGAAAGCATAAGTACAATATACATTTATAGTGCAGTTGTTGCAAATGGTTCATAAAGTGACTCAGGTTGTTCAATATTATAACTGCAGTGCAAGTTTACATTGAGATAATTGTAGTTATACAGTAAGTAGAAACAGTTCTACCAGGAACACTTGATGGACTGTTTGAGTGCGTTTATAGCTCTTGAGATGAAACTGCTTCTGAACTGCAAGGTTCATGCAGGAATGGCTCTGAAGCATTTGCTAAATGGGAGATGTTCAAATAGACTGTGCACATGGCTGAGTCAGTGAGTGGTGCACTGAAAGTAACAACGCTAAAGCAGCTGTGGTATTTTGAATAGTTTGGCCATTCTGTGGACCATTATATTGTTACAGGATTATTACAATCAGATGCCTTAAATTTATAAATGATATGCGGTTATTTTCAGTGTATTTGATAAAGCCGCATCAGGGATGTGAATCTAAAAAATAAAAGGAAACCACATAGGAACAGCAGCACTGTTTTGATTCTGGGTGCCACCAGTTTGCAAAACCGAGCCAAAAACTTGTGTGCGGAACAGATTGAGGTGGTGTGAAAATGTGTGTGGCTTTAGTTTTTATACATCGCGGTATGAACATGGAAACAGACGTACGCAACATTTTTGCACATACGCACCATTTCTACATGAGGCCCCAGCACTTTACCAGTTCTTTACAGGGCCTTCTCACACTCTCGTCTACATGCAGGCCATTTTGGAGTTACTAATCAACTTAACATGCATCTGTTTGGGACATGGGAGAAAAAATTGAATACACAGAGGAAAACTCATACAGTCATAGAGAGAACATACCAACTTTTTATGGACACTATCTGGACATGGAGTTCAAATTCAGGATGCTAGATTCACGAGGCAGCAGCACAACCCTCTGTACCAGCATGCCATCATAGTGATTAGGGAATCCATTCCCGGGAATTTGGGAATCCCACATGTCATTCCTGGGAATCTCACACTCCCGGGAATGACACAGTGCACAGGCATTTCACATGTGAATGGTTTTAGAACGAGTGACACTTATTTTCAATAAAACTACTGCAATATGTTGACACCAATAAAAGACTAACCTTATCTACAAGCAGTTCATGCTGTCATATAAGTACATGTATCTAGTTAGTTGTGGTAAAAAGAGCGTAGAAAGCACAACGTGTCATAATCATCCTCTGGTTTTTGTTTCATAACAGTTATTTGATGAACTCTTCTCAGATGCTCATGTTGTTGAGCCGCCAAATGTTTTCAAAATAGTTTTACACAGTTTACACTTAGCCGACTGGCCTAGCTTTTCGTGCAAAAAAACTCGACAAACTTGGCATTCATATGAGGCTTTCAACACAAACAGCTGATGTTCCGACTGCCAACTGGACCCGAGCTCTGCTCCAGTTGGAAACTTGACACCAACCTGTACTGTCAACAGCACAGACGTCAATGAACTCTGCCCCGTCCCGGCATTCGTGAGCTGCAGAGTGCAGACACCTTCCAGTCCACTGTGCTCAGTCTTAGTGGGAGCTGGGAGACTGACTGTTGTTGACTGAATTAATGTGCAACACATTACACCGTGGGCCAAAAAAACCATTCCCTCAATTATTTTCAACTATAACTCTGTTATTTCTTGATCAATTTTTACACGCTATATAAATGCGAGCTTGCCAATTCTCGTTCAGCCAGGAATTCCAGCAGTTTCATTCCAGGGAATGCCGGAATGGGAAATGTCCGGGAATCCCAGGCTCCTGGAAATCGGGAGCCAAGGAATGGATTCCCTAATAGTGATGTGTGTTTTTCAAATTTATTCCAATTCTGAATTGATTAGCTCAAAATTCAGTGATGCTTCTTTTCAGAAATCAACATTCCGGATGTCCATAGTTCAAAGACCTTGTTAATGAGGAGTGGATTTAACTGATAACTAATCAGTACAGTGTCTGCTGTCTCACACACTGACTTTTTGGATCTCCCTTGTGATCTGCTGCCCTGTTTCCTGAAGCTGTGTGGCAGCAGCACTACACCATACTTTACCATGATACACTTTAAATCAGACAAACTGAATCATTATGATATCTAAGCAAAACTTTCTAGTGGGAATAAGGTCACTCTACATGATATACATATTGTAATAGAAGGTACTGTAATCATATTCACGTGCAGTGGAATGAAAATGCTAAATGATGGGCGTTATGTTATGAAGTTTGACAAAGTGATTGCTATTAGGGCTGTTCAGCAATTCTCAAAGGATCTGTATTCACCCATGCTGTACATTTTACTTTGATCTGTCTCAGTAGCCTGTAAATTAAGAACCAGGAATAACTGTTGGTTAAATAATAGCAAAACATTTTAAGAAAGATTTTCCCTAGAAGTGCCAATAAAATATAAATAATAAATGAACTCCCTGGGATAACTGCTTTTTTCTCACATTGCAGTTTATTTTTCACATGGAGAACTTTTCTGTTTTGCTGTCTGCAGCTTTGACAATTAATAATATCCTCTGCCTCCAATAAGCAGGAGCTGCAGTCTCATTTAAGGGAAAAGCATATGGAACATCATGTTTTCTGGCAGCTGGCTGTCTCTGGGCTCCTCTTCCGAGACGGAATATTAATCTGTCATTTAAGAATAACTCGCTGGTCGCTGCATGCGCTGGATTGTGCTGAGAATGCGTAGATGTTATAATTGAAGTGACCTTGAGGTCAGAATGGATGACAGGCGAGCGTAAAGCTGTCAGGGTTCAGGCTGTGCTCCTTTCCTGTTCTGTCAGGAGAAACGCTGTGTGGTAAAGCAGCACCATGCAGACAAGCACCAAGGCTTCCTGCAGTGCCTGTCTGCCCTAATGCCTTTTACAAAATGACTGCATTACTTAGACAGCCAAATAAAAATGATGGAAAATAATTATTTTATGCAAGTCCCAGGCTGCCCTACAGTTTGTCGCTTCCATCTTATGATGTAATTAACACTTTGGCAGCATTATTTTCAAAATTTTCTTCCCTGCTTTTTGTTTGTCTCATTTTGCTATGTCTGCACCCATGGGAAGGACCAAAGGCTAACACAGTCTATGCACTTTGTGTTTTCCTAACCCACCGCAAATTTGTAGCTGTGTCATAATATCTGTGATCTGTTAGTTCCTAGTATTTGCTCCACCCTGCTTTGCAGAATATGCTTTTATTTTCAATGGCACAGCTCCATGAGATGCTTTTTAATTCCTCTTGTCTGTATAGTACATCTTCTTATGGTGCACAACAGAAGTTTGAGAGAAGAAATGTAGTTTGCCTCACTAGAACATCTGTTGTTCTCATGATCCACTTCAGTGATTTGTGACCTAGCTGCACCCACCTGCTCTTTATATGGCCAATTCATGAAAATGGCTGCACACCATGTATAACATGTGCACTCGTCAACCTCAAAAAAACCTGAGCTTTGTTGTAGTCATTTTAATCTAAATGATAGCTTCTTTCACTTCTACATAATTATAAAGCAGAGGTTCAGCTCCATATACCGATATCTTCAAATACCTCTGAAGCCAATGAACTGAATGTTAGCTCCTCCCACTCACATCCTATGTTTTCATGTGATCATCAGCTGTCATTTATGAGATGAAATTAACTCTTACCAGCTATACAATATCTATTCTCATAATCCACAGAAACATGGTAGTAATTTGTGTTTGGATAGGTGCAATTGATTTCTCTGCTACTGGAAAATTGAAATAATGGAGGGAAGCCTCCCTAACAATAGGAAATGACTGCTAATTTTGGACCTTACCAGGGCTCTTTGAATATAATATGTGGCTTACTATGACATTTAATTGTTTTGGACAAATGAAATAACCAAAAATATGTAGAATATGCACTAGCAGGGGGTTAGTGAAGTATATCATACTAATCCCAGCTGTGTGCACTTACAGTTCAAGAATAAATTAAACATCTGCGATCATTGGTCAAATGAAGAAATGGGTGGGGTTATGCATTTAAACTGAACTATCTTTCAACAGTTGAAGAAATTTTCTGGTGTCTGCATTATCTGATCTTGCTCTGGGGTTAGATAAACTCAATCCATAACTTTCTGTGGAAAAAATTACCTTTTAAGTTAAAAAAAAAACAGTAACTCTCAGTATTTTGGCTTGAGATGGCAATATTATTTGATCAACTTTTCCAAAAAAAAGAACTTTTAAGAAGAAAAGTAGAATGCTCTCTGTTTACCAGAAGCTACCAGGTATATGATTAGTCTCCTGCTGAATTATGATTCATGTTTTCTGCTCCTAACAAAAAACATAAAGCAATCGCTGTCACACTTAAAATAAAAGCTAATGATGAGTCAGCAAATTGCACAAAATTGAGTTTGCACCAAAACTTTGATTATCACTTCACAAACATTTTATGAAATTATGCTGTTTTGTGACCATCAGAATTGGCGGAAATGTCATTAGTAAAAAGATGTTTAGTTCCCTAATTCTGCATGCATCTTTGTTATTTAGTGTTTAAATAAACCCCCCTAATGAAAAAAAGAAAATTTTTTGTAATGTAGACATTTTCTTGACTTGTGATATGTGTTCTGGTGTTGTTCTGGTTGTACGATGCCCACTTTGCCTATTATGAAGACAATTTGCCTATCATAATCATAACGATACAACTGAGATAAAAAAAGTACTCAACCGCAACATGTAAATCCTCATCAGCAGGAATCAAAAAAACAACAAAAGATGATTGTTAGGCAATAGCAAATGGCAAATTCCTGTGCATTGAGCTTTCCTGCTGTGAAAAATCTGTAATGTATCTTTGTGTGGAAAATATACTGGTAGTATGATGCCCAATTTGATAATTATGATGGTAGTCTTGGTAATCACAATGGTAAATTTCAGACAGGGTTCCTCCTCTGGCTGGGGACCACGGCCTTGTTTTATATCTTCTTTGTTCATTTTTCTATCTTTTATTTATGTTATTGTTACTCTCTATCCTGTGTTATGTTCCATGTATTTTGTGAGTGGTCCCTCAAGAGGTGGCCCACCTACTCATCAGCACAAGGGACTGGCCACAGACCTATAAAGGTGCTGAAAACTAACAGTTTCTTGCCGCTCATCTCAAATGGGCTTGGGAGTTTTTGGTGAATCATTGTGTTTCTACTGTGCATATTGTGATTTATTTGATTTTTTTTTTTTTGCTTTGTCTTTTGCCCACTCTTGGAATGTTGTATTTAGACTTTGTTTACATTGCATTACCTTATTGTTTTAGCCAACTCCAGCTCTATAGAGCGTTATTCTTGTTGAAAAGCATATTTCTTAGAATGAAAATTTTAGTTTATAAAGATTTTGAGTTTGCTCTTATAACTTGTCAGAGTTTGACAATATATCCTCCTGTAGCAAGCATTTTTGGGACTCTGTTGTGCTGTAGGACTCTCAGGACATAACACACAATTTAAAGATGCAGAGGAGACAAAAACATTCCTCAGTTTTGGTTGGAGTGTTCATATCTTTAGCCTCATTTGCAAGATTTAGTAATGAGCAAAACATTTTGTGCTTAACTGAAGTCAAAAAGAAACTCTGTTTTGCATAACAAATGACATTAGGTTTCCAGTGAAATTCATATCACCCACACAAGAAAAATGTGTTTACTTTTGTAAGGAACTATTTACATGTATTATACCAACATGTGTCTGCCTGTCATTTAGTATTTCTATGAAAAAAAAATCCTACTAAAAAAGAAAAATTCACCAAACTCATTTCATGTCAAGTGTAAAAAAATTGGTCAAGCTGCCAGACATGTTCTAGTAGGATGACGTCCAAGACAATCTTGGTATTCACAATCCTGTCTGCATAGGGGACTGAAAAGAAGCCTGAAGCTCCATGCACTTTGAGTATACATATCCTCAACATCTTCAGCAGGAATCAAGAAACAGGAAATGAAATAGCGGTAGCAGCTTCAAGTGCAGTAGGTTTTTCTGTAGAGAAAGCAAAATAATGTACACAGTGGTGTAATTTCATGTGCCTTTCTGTGGAAAATTAAAAAATAAAGGCACCATGCTTTTATACGGTGATTTCCTCTGGTAATTGATTTGACTGGGATGCTACAGATTATATACTTTACAAAGCTGTGGGAAAGAAAACAAGTAAACATGGTGAGAACGAGACTTTGGGGCGCAGTATTTCAAAAAATCTTTAAAACCACCAAAAACTCTTTTTAAAGAATAAATATGCCTTTAATGGAGGATAGAGTGGTCCCAATGATCTTTTCTGCTGTGTACACTATCCATTATAGGATCTTGTGGTCCAAGAAGCTACAGTTCCCAAACCAGACAGTGAGGCAGCTGGTCAGAACGCTCTTGATGGTGCCCCTCTACAATGTGGAGAGAATGTGAGGAGGTAGGAAACTACTGTATGTATACAGTCATCCCTCCTCGATCACGGAGTTGCGTTCCAGAACCCCCTGTGAAAGGTGAAAATCCGCGAAGTTGAAACCATATGTTTATATGGTTATTTTTACAATATATATTTTAAGCCCTTATAAACTCTCCCACACTATTATAAACAGTTATACAGCATAACTCCTTTATATTCTCTTAGATATTAGCTAAGATTTCTTGAAATTATGTATGTAAACACATTGTTTATACACAGTAAAACCTAAATGTTATTTTAAAGATATCGAGCGTCTCTGATATCACATATGTTACAGCCATTACGATAGACAGGCCACCAGCAATAAATACGTAAAATGTAAGCAAAATGTGTGTACAGTTACACTAAACGTACATACATGTACTAAGTACGTAGAAAATTAGTTATGAGTACTCACTAACAATGACACGACGACTTGTCCGATAATGATGAGTTTAATTTTAACAAAGGAGAGCATTACAGCTCTTCTAAAGGAGCCTCTTCAGGCGACTGTGTAGCACCACCGTTGTCGTCTGAAGTTTCTTCTTCCACTGAAGGCGTACTAGGCGGTATTTTGCGGGTAAGGAACATCATGATGGGCAGTTGCTAGCGCTGCTTTTTCATTTGTTTAAGGAGGTTTTTATACACTTCCATGGCGTCATCAAGAGCATTTCTAAATTGCAAAGAACGAATCATTTGCGGGTCCCATTCTTCAACCGATGTCTGGAGATCTTTTGCCATTCGTAGAATGGTCACGAGACACTCGAGAGTTAGGCCGGCGTCTTCTTCCTGTGCTGGTTCTTCTTGTTCCTTATCTCCTTGCTCGCTGACTTGGTCATCTCAGCCAAATCTTAGTTGCTCAGGGTCTCGGAGTGGGCATCGAGCAGCTCATTGACGAAAGTTATCTCTTTACACAGCAAAACACATTGATGCTGAATGAGCGAGACAAGATTTCTTGGTTAACACAAAAGCGGAATTGAATTCTGTGCTCCGTTGCTGAGCCAGTCATCACCTAGGAACTTAACCGTGTGTTCTGATTGGGTAGCTTCTCAGCCATCCGCCAATAGCGTTCCTTGTATGAAATCAACTGGGCAAACCAACTGAGAAAGCATGTACCAAAAATAAAAATACCCATTGTCCACAGAAACCCGCGAACCAGCAAAAATTCTGCAATATATATTTAAATATGCTTACATATAAAATCCGTGATAGAGTGAAGCTGCGAAAGTTGAAGCGCGATATAGCGAGGGATTACTTTATGCAAAACAAAACTTGGCTACTTTGCTCATCAAAAGTGAAAGGCAGATAGAGAGGAGGATCTTCAGACTTTGCTTATAGTGTTTGATTTAATAAAGGTCTTGGGCTTTACTGACTAACTGGGGTCCTCAGACTTAGTACACCTTTCAGCTACAAGATAAGGTGAAACACTGTGATCTTCATGCAGACAATAGTAATGTGGTTTGTTTCACAGGGACTTTGCCCTTCCGCACAGGATAAAGTAGGCATTTTAACATACTGAATCCCTTTAAAGTTGGGGGATTTAAAGTGCAGGGTGTAAGTGACAGTGTAACCTACCTCTTTGCACATCCCTCCTCTTCGTGTCATTAATATATGAAACATGCCCCTCTGGATCAAGACGCGATTCAAAAACATGTGCCCCATCCTCCTGTTGTTAAACCCATTCCATTTTCTCACTAATAAGACTTGACAATACACGGTATTTTTTTATTAGCAGTAATGACCGGTTTATCTGTCTTTACATGTCTGCCTAATTACAGTCATTATCGCTCCGTCTCATCTGCTGACGGTGATGGCCACAAAACTACAGAGTGTTATTAAATTTATCACCAAGGCACCTCATTAGCTGCTGTACCAGCAGTTCCTAAAGATGCACACATTTAAATAGCTAGTCAAATCTAAAAGGAGAAAAAAGGCATAATAAATTTACCCATCCAGAAAGTCTATTCAAAATTTTAGCCTAAGGTTACCATATTGAATAGTCGACATCCTAGGGAAGTTAGTGTTTTGTCACAATGGTGTGCCCATTTATTTGAAAGGTCAGAATTAACTGGTCACTGTCAAAGATGGATACCTCCACATTAAGGCTGGCTGGCCATTTCATTTCTTTTTGTATCATCACTGCTGGCTTCATGAAATTTTCTGGACACTCATCCTTTTTCTTGAATAACTCTGCATTTATTTATCATTCTCTTCAAGTACCTTTGTGAGTTTAGCCAGAATACAATTTATTTCTTCATCTTTATACATCTTTTGTTATCAGCTCCACCTCTAAAAAGTTCTAAAATGCCCCCTTGCTCTTTTTTTGTGAGCTTTATTCTTTTCCCAGATGAAAACATTTCTTCACTGTTCAACATTTGTGTTGCGTCAGTCTTTAGTGTATTATTTGAATTGCTGTCATCGAAGTCCTCTTTTATTCTCAACAGACTTGCATGTTTTTTCAGACATGTTGATTTGTTGTACTTTATGGGAACATCTTTGTCTCCTTGGTTGTATAACTACCTGAGTACTTTCTATTTCACACCTACACTCTTGTCTCAGAGAGCCAGACATATAAAATACTAGCTGTGTGAGCCCATGCTGTAAAAAGCCCGGGCTCCCAGAAACTATTGAAATTGTCAGAAAAAAAATTGAAATGCAGAGTCGGTGGCTTCATTTTGCGGACGTGCTTGCCCCCCCTTGTCTATCAGTGGCTAAGTGAGTTTCTCTCCCGTTTGTCTTTCCTCGCCGGTTTCACTTTGGTGACGGAGTAGCTTTCTTTCAGCTTCATGCTGTAGCGTTGTACTTCTTTCTTCTTTCGATTTGTTAACTTGGGGCCGCCTTGCCAGCTCAGCCTTGCACTTCCAGCCCAGACAGACACACACACTTCCACACATAGACGTTTATATATAAAATATGTCTGCAGACAAGCATGAGTAAATTTGGCTTAAAAGTGGGTGTAAACTGTTAGACAGTAGCAGTCATAAAGGTGGAACTCAAAGTAGGGGCTGGGAATAACACTAGAATTTCCAAACCTTCAAAACTTTTTTCATTCTCCCTGAAAAGTCTACTTTCCCCAAAACACACACGAGGAAAACTGTATGTCATTATCAGTACAGCAACTGCCCGCTGATTGACATTAACGGCACTTGGACTTGAACCCAGCTTATGCAGGCTTAAAAAGGAGAACATCTAAATAATGACCCTGCAGTTAGGGTATAGCAGGTTGGATAATGGATGGATGGATGGACTTTATGACCAAGTACTTCTGAATCCCTCCTTAATAATCCAACCCCAAATCCCTTTACAACCCCCTTCATCCCCATCCTTCACCAGCTATATATAGTATTGCCTTTGATTCCTGTACGTCTAATCATTTTCCTCTGATGGTGATACCTGGTAGGTTGTTGAACGCTCTAGCTACCAATATTTATTAGATCAACAAGCACCTGGAGCACTTCCGGGTGCCTTATATAAGGGGCCAGCAGAGACTACTCAGTTAGCCAGAGTCGGAAGGGGGGAGGCAAAGCTTGCCGAGGAGGAGAAAAGAAGAGAAGGAATTTTTTGGGCAGTAGTTTGTGCTTTGGACTGTGTTGTTGTGCATCTTCCCCACAAGGGAAGAAAATAAAATAAAATCAGGTGTTCTTTTGAAAATGTGCCTCCTGTGTCTATTTGTGTATAGCGCCATATACTGTCACCATTTATATATATAAATATATATATATATATATATATAGTGGAATATAGAGGGCGCTATCGTCCCCTTGAACCCTTAGACGACACGTCAGACATCAGGTAAAAGTCCAAATACTTGAATTTATTGTTATAATAATGTTTACCAAGCACCTCCACTCCATAATACTCCAATAAATCAATAATCACAATAACAAATCCTCCACTCCTCCCAGTAGCTCTGTCACACTCCCTCCCAACTCCGGCTCAGTCTGCTTGGGTTTCCCACAGTCCTTTTAAAGTCTCTGACCCAGAAGTATTCTGTCTCCGGGTCAAATGCCTTCTTTAGGTGTCCCGGAAGTACTGTGGGTTTCCGATCTCGTGACTCCTCAGTACTTCTACTTAATGTCACCATAATAGTCCCTTCTTAGTGAGTTCCCCCTGGTGGCACCCATGGCATCCAACAGGGCTGAAGAACCGGACTCCATGTCCCATGGTACCCTGCGGGAATCCTGGGAACCATTTCTGTCCAGGGGACCTGCCATCTAGCGTTCCAGGGGATGTAGTGTCCTAAGAAGGCTCTCTCTCTTAGTTGAGGGACGTCCCGGCCAGACTGACATGCCAGCTGTCCCTCACAATATATATATATATATATATATATATATAGATATATATATATAGATAGATAGATAGATAGATAGATATAGTAATGAGAAAGCCAGAAAATGTAAGAGTTTTGGGGGCCCTTGAAGCCAACATTGAAAAACAAAACAAGTCTTCCATTCATTTCTGGTTGACTGCCTAAGATTGCAGCTCCTCTGGTTATCAGGTATTCTGTGAGTAAGAGGTGGGTCCAGGTAGACAGACACCATAAGTGACATCAGAGGAGGAAAATTGTCAATGTTCCTTTCTGCAGAAGGAGGAAAAGAGAGACTGTTAGTACGCAGCACCATCTCTTGTCTTGGCAGAGAATTACCATCACCCAAGCCTTTAAGCTGTCTCCCATGTGCACGTGCATGATAATAGATATATTGTAAGAACTTGCTAGCGAGATGTCCTCAGATGTTTTCTCTCATTTGACAATAATGTCTGCCGCCTCAGGACTACCTACCCTCAAGCTCAACCTCTGCTATTCTTTTCAGGTTATTGTAAAGAAAGCAACACGTCTTTAATCTTTCTTCTAATTCTGATCATTTGACTCCTCGTGGTTTCCCTATTCTGATTTCTTTCTTATATCATAGCCACTTCAGAGCTTCGTGCACCATCTCTGCTCGTTTTAGTTTGTCTCTGCTCCAGTTACTTGTCTTAACATTCTTTAAAAACTCAAAATAATACAGTCTTTAGCCTGAAAAGTTTAATGTTTTAGGTTTAAATCGAAGTGATAAACCTGTCATTGTGAAGTTGCCACATCCTCTCAGAGAATGCACTTATTTTTCCTAAGGTGTGTTGGTTAGCTCCCATTTTGCAAAAAACACATAGAAGAATCAGTGGTGACCCTAAATTAGCTCTGTGTGATGGTGTGTAAATGAGTGTGCCCTTCAATGGCCCAGTGTCCTATCCAGGTTGGTGGTGGTAGTGGGGGGGTATCATTATTGTTATGTGTACTGTAAAATTTTGCTTGCATGTGCAAGCAACATGAAACCACACTCTGGTGCCATAATTAATGAGTTTAACATCCTTGACTCAAATTGTCTGTCTCTCTTACCTTACCTGAAAATCTCAGCACATGATAACAGGAAATTTAAAGGCTTCCCTCCAGGCTGCTTCACTTTCTCCAGATTAGCATCTGTAGAAATGGGAGTGTGAGGAACTTGCACTGTGCCATCCAGGTGAGACCTTACCTTTGTTAAATTCTTGCCAGCTGTTCACTTCTTCAATCTTGCCACTCTTGAATCTGAATTTTCTCTCTGCTGTTGCAGTTGTTTTACAGCATTAAACCTATTAACATATAATCATATGAGGCAAAGAGTTGGATAAATTACAGAAGTATAGAAAGACAGTATCTTGAAGCTGTCTTTCTCTAATACTTAATAATGATAGCAGGTTATCCTTTGATCTTTGTTTTTTAGAAAAACATTATTATTTAATAATACAATTTTTGACTGGGCCAGCTCTTGTTAGCTTTTCGAGCGCACGCATCTCTAGTACCTACTTACATGGCAGGTAATGATTCAATAATGCTCTGTAGTTTTTGTGTTTTCTCCATTAATGTGTGCTTCTTTTCTTGTGCGTTGTTCATTCAGAGGTAGGTGGAGCATTTAAATTGTTTATTTCTGTGTTTTTCATCAACAACTTTAAGCTGCTACCAACTATACCTCTCACAGATGGGATCTGTGTCTGCTGTGTGAGGAAGCCCTTCTCTAAGGCAACAATCCATTTTTCCAGGATTTGTGTTTTCCTTGGACTGACTGTTCTCACATTATTTTATGTACTCTACATTGATTCGTTAAGACATCTTTAACCGCAAAAAGGTGCCATTTAAAGTGAAAAACTATAAATAGGGTGAATCAGGGCTATATAAAGCGTCAATTGTGTTTGTTCAATGTTTATAAGTGTAGTGTTTATCTGATCTGAGAGAGAGAGAGAGAGAAGAAGAGTCAGAAAAGACGCTGCTATAATTTTACTAAAAATAACAACAAATCATCACTTTAAATCCAGTTACACACGGCAGTAAGGTGTCTTGAACTTTTCATCATCCATTACCCATGGCTGTCAAACTACAGTATTATAAGAACTCACCGGTGAGATTGTTTTAGTTAATGTTTCAGAGTTAACGGATGAAGTGGAGAGTCTGTCAAACTGGTGTTAGGACAACAGTCTTCTCCTGAATGTCAGTAAGACAAAGGATTTCACTGTGGAGTTTGGAGTGAAACAGTAGAGGCACTAAACCCCTCTCAGAATTAACAGTACTCCGGGGAAGAGGGTGGAAAGTTTCAGATACGTCCACATCACAGAGGACCTAGCCTAGTCCGGACACACTGACACCTTGGTAAAGAAGGCATGGCAACCTCTTTACCACCTCATACACCTCTTGGATTTTAGGCTGCCCTACCAGATACTGAAGAACTCCTACACATCCTCTGTGGCTTCAAGCTTTTGTTCCAAACAGATTCACAATTTGTGATAATAATGTATGATAATTGATCTAATTTAATCCTACATTCAAAAAAACAGAGCGGTGTGATTTTACATTTATGTCTAGAAATATTTCTATTATTACTATAGCTTTAAATGCCTTAAACTCTTTTGTTGCTTTCTATTATTTTGTTGCTTTTCTGTGTAGTTGCTCCTTTCATTGTATCCTAATAATGACAATTAAAAATAAGCAGAGAATACATTCAGACAAACAACACTGAATGAAGAAAGACTGCAGCTACTTCAGCATGAGGTCCACTAATGAGTAAATAATGGATTAAATAACCAGAACACATGGAATAGCAGAATGAAAATATTGTTAAAAAGTAAAAACATAAAAAATACATTATCCCCAAATAACATTTTAAGAGAAATTTACCAAACTTAGTTTTGTAATTTCTACATTGACCCTAAAACATAGAAAGTGGGAAGTAACTCACTTAATTAGGCCACAAGTCCAATTAAAAGGAGAAGATGGCTGGGACAAAAACCTGTAGCCACAGAAGGTCCTCAGGACCGAGTTTAGGAACCACTGGTTTAGACTGTGTGGCAGTTAATAATTATGACATGGGTGGAATGACGTCACATGTAGATGGTTTATTCTGTTTCCAGCCAGCAAAACCAAGCCACGCAGTCAAAAAGACAGAAGCTAGTACTAAAAAAGTTTGACCCAACAGTGAAAAAGTGTCAGGCCAGGCAATGTCCCTTGATTACCCCTCAATTATTGTCTAGTGCCTTGTCCTTTCTATGTAAGAGCTCAGTTAATTCTGTTTTTCTAATTTATTGTGGTGTACTGGCATATGCTTTTAAACTTCACCCCCTCATCTTATCCTTAACTTTTCCCTTTAGTTTTACCCCACTTTACTTAAACATCCTGCCTGGGTAAGCATCTTATTAAAATATGAGACACAAAGAGGGGCAGAGCCATTTTGCTCTTCAGGTAATTGCCTTTATATTGGGCCTTCCTGCTGCTTGCTGGATCCAGTTTCATCAGTAGCTAACAAAGGCAGGGAGTGAAGGGTTGCCCTTTCATTCTGTCAGACAGCAATGCCAACGGCTTTAATGCTGTTTTACCTTTGCTATCGGATACCACCCAATATTCAAGGTCCGCTTTATCCTCCTATCCCACAGCTGTCACTTGAATTTGGATGAAACCTTGGCCTGCTTTTATTTCCTGCCTTTGACATTGGTCTGCATCCCTTGCCAGTATTATTTTGATAACAAAAGATCCTGAAGAAACTAATTTCACACTTCACACGCTGGTATTGTTAAAAAAAAAGTTCATTAGTATACTGTGGCCATGTGGATTCCAGTCAAACTGGCCTGGATAAATGTACAGTATATAGCCATATTCAGTTTTCAATTAGAGTTTAAAAATTCCCATTGATCGGCATCCAGGCCTTGATTTGGCTGTCTAAAGTTTGACACTTTGCTTTCTTACTCATTTCATAGGTACTTTCCCCTTACTGGTAAGACGACTGGTTCTCTATTTGTTTTATTAGACTTTTCTGCTTCTAGCATAAAAAGAGATTCACAACAGAAACAACCATGGCCTTAATCTTGGAATAACTCTAAAATAAAGCATACTGTAGCTGGGCACCAATTGATGTAGTATACCTATGGGTCACACAGTAAATTGAATATCAATCTGCAAATGTTGTGATTTACATTTCAATGCCCTGGCCATTAGGCCTTACCTTCTGCAATTATTTGTCCTAATGAATGAGGTCAATTGCTCCTTTTCCAATTATATTTGCATCAGGTAATGACTAGGGGTTAATAGTGATGAATATTTCAGATGAAACTGAATATCATTCTTATTGATGAAGTTTGTGTGTGTTTGGCAGTAGAGGTCTGCATTCTCATAGAACCTAGGAACCTAGAAATAGGGACCTACAGGACCCAACTCGATGTTTTGCGTCACAGGACAAACATATAATAAGTAATGAAGAGCAAACCCCACGGAGTTCACTTTGCTGTGAGTCCAGAAAGTCAAAGGGGAAGGAGAAACTGAAATGGTTTTGAGTGGATTATAATGGTGCACGGCATTTTAAGTGTCCCTGAAATCTAGTGAAATGTCTGCCAGCTATGCTGGACCCATTATAGTGGCCAAACTTGTCATATGAGCTGTGAAGTAGCAGTGTTAACCACTGTAGCACTGTGCTTCAAACAACAAAAGATACAGACAGAATGATAACCACTATAAAAGAACTAAAGGACAACGATAAAGAGATGGGATACCAACCTGGTAACCCTGTATAACTGAATTGCAGCAAAATTAGAAAAACACGTAAATAGATGATGAGAGGTCTTTTCAGACATGAGTTCAGGGCAGAACTGGTAAAGATGGTGGCGCTTGCAGTTTTTAGTCTTCCTGGCAGGAAGGAAGCAGGTCTAGGAGGACGGACACCAGAAGGTGGTCTATCTGTCAATCAATCGGTTTGCAGGGAGAGGAAGAGAGAAAGGCGTTAAGACACAGAGCCAACCCGTGGTGTGGCAATAAAATTACAGTCACTAGAGCCCTTCAGCTGTCCCCTATGCACACATGCATTGGCACCACCAACAAAATACAGCAAATGGCCACAAGCTAGCAATGAGTTAAAAATATATATGTCATTACGCTCACAGAGTCTTGGGGTACACATTGGCAAGCCAGGACGTGGCAGTGTGGGAATGGCCCATTCGATTGTTTGAATTTGGGTCTCTGGGCACAGCTGGACTATGTTTTTTGTTTCTTATCTAGCTATGCAGATACTTTGCATCAAGAAAAAAGAAATGCCTTGTAAATAGTAATAATTGTTTCATTATTGATATTATTTCACAGGGTCTCCTGTGTTTTCTGATATTGTCATAAAGTCCTTTGCCAAATTAAATGGTGATGTCTAATGGCAGAACATTGGAAACCACTTGTAAAACATTTTATTGCATACTTCCAGGTGAAAGTTCATGCTTTGTTACTTTTTCCTTTCCTTTGTTTACTTGCTGCATGGTGTGAGAACAGTTTGTCCTTTTCCCATATCACCTGAGCCATTAATGCTGTGCATCCTTGTGGAAAAGTAAGGTTATTCTAGATAATTTGATATAATGTTTGTTAAACTTAGACATTCAGTGTAGTCAAAATGTGCACTACTTTGTAGCGTTGTGACTAAGCGTATGTATTTGACTTTGTTTACAGATCGCAGCATCAGGAATTAAAGTCCTTTCTGAGTTCAGTTTGTGTATGCAGTGATTTCTTACTTCTATACCACCTGGAAGGGGGAGTTTACAACAGTAAAGTTGTGCAACTGTGGAGTTAATAGCTGCACCTTTCCTGGCCAGACATCTGATCGTGTCTCCTGCCTTTATGACTTTATCTTATCGCATTTCCTGCACTAGGAAACTTGGACTTGTAAGTAGAGAACATGGCTAATTGTGTATGCAAATTAGCCATGTGGTGCTGCACGAGTGACTGACTGAACAGTGATCAGTGTTATATATCTGGTGGCAGTACTCATAAAATTCTCATTATGGTCACTAATGAACCCCTCAGATGAACATATTACAAGTTTGATTGAAAATTGATTCTTATTGTATTGTGAAAAAAAAAAGTCATAAACACATTTACTTTTACCTGTGTGATATTTTTTCCTTTATAGATTCTACTTTTTAAAGAATCCACTTCAATTCCCTAATCCTAATTCAAGTGCCTTTTAAAGGGAAAAGCGGGACGGCAGTCAGGAGCAGAATGGAACCTTTTGTAGGTACAGGAGAAAGTAGGCAACAGTGGGTGGAATAGAATGGAATTTTGTCAGTAGCAGCTGAAGTGGGATAAAACTATGTTGGGTGGGGTTGACAGAGGGACTGAATTACCATGTAGACCTATATTTGGTGGTACTCTGATCCATCAGAGACTCTTCAGGTTCAAATTTTGCACACTTCCACCGTAAACACTATATCCGGAGAGTCAAGTGAACGCTAGTAACCCAGTCTTCAGGTACTTTATCCTGCCATATATGATACAAGTTGACATAGCTAAACTACCTTTACTCTGTGAACTCCAGAATCTCATCGTTTGCACCTGCTTTGTGCAGACACACATCTGACCTACCCATAGCACTATAATAAGAGGTTCTGAATCCTTGAACTTAATATCAGTGTCAACATTCTTAAGTAGCTGACAATCCAGTTGTGGTGGCACATCAGCAAAGAGGTTGTTTGTTGTTTTCAGGGGCCACTGGACCAAATCTTGCTGACCACATTGCCATTTGTAATTCATTTTAGGTCTGTGTTATTCTGAAAGTTTGTGTCCTCTAGTACTTTTGAAGATTATGTCCTCAGTCACTCTGGATGTTCAAAACCTACAATACACTGAAAAATTCTTCATTACTTCAAAGTCCAAGACCTTGAATACTATGGAAGTTCAAGACCACAATTATTCTGGAAGATCAGGCTCACGATTACCACAGAAGTCAAAGACCTCACTTACTCAGCATGATGAAGGTTTCTGTTATTCTGGAAACAAGTCCTCTGTTAATCAGGAAAATCAGGTCCACTGTTTCACTAGTAGTTCAGGTTTTTCATTACTCTGGAAATTCAGGACCTTCTTTATTCTTCTGTATACTGGATTTATTCCACTATATTCACCTCCAAGAGTTACTAGACTTTAAAACAAACAGTAAATGATAAACGATGAACAAGAAGGTTCCTCTTAAGTATAGTATTACAGGCAGTTCTTTTACGCCACAAGAATGCTCAATGAAGTCACTCATACAGCAGGTCACGGTGAGACTTTCCTTTGCTTACATCCAGGATGTGTACTGTGTCCTGGCATCATTCTTGTCTGCTTCGTGGCCTGTACTGACAGCTGAGTGCTCTGTGTTGTTTTTGCGCAAAATGTGATTAATATATAGAGTTGCTCTTAAAACGTCTTTCTTGGTTACCACTGAAAGGCTGGGTAGTCTTTAGAGAACATTTTGCTTTTAGGAGGATTTTTTGCTGTTATTTTCAGCTGTTCAAGAATAAAACACTTTGTGAGTGATGGGTGCGCATTGTGCAACTCACAATGGTAATGGGTGCAGCAACAGGGGGCAGCAGCTGCAGGAATAGCATAGAGAGCAGCAGAAGCAATCATATAGTAAGTAAATAATTCACCATCCTAATATTTGTTAATAGTGGAAAAGCGAGTCAATTTTCATGTAAGTAAGGAAACAAAGGAATACTAGTTAAGTCAGGTACATTGTGAGCAAGCTAACAACTGTTGGTGTTGGGAAGAAGGCAACTTTTGAGGTGGCAGGGAATTTAAACAGTTACCCCTATTGATAGGGTTGTTGGGTTAGATATGAAGAACAAAGGCCAAAGAAACAGCTTCTTAGCCAAACAGAGAGGAGTAAGAGAAAGTTTAGTACGGATTAAACACATTCAGCAGGCAGCCTACAGTGTATGTGTTGCAGCATGAAGAGAATATATAGCAGTAGTGCTAGTGCAAGTACATTTAACAGTAAATGCAGAATTATTTAAGCATCTAATTAATTTGCTATTAACTAGCTGTGCTTACCTATAGAAGACAAGTCATAGGGTAAATTTAAAAATAGTGTTCCTCCTGCGCCAGTCCTCTGTATCTTCGCATGCCTCGCACTATATTGCCCTACATGTACCTGCATCATTCCACCTATGCCTCTCCTCGGTATCCTCACATGTCTCAACCTCTCATTTCATACATATACCCTCAGCATTCCTCCTACTATTCTTCTCAGTGTTTCTGCATGTTTCAAATTTTGTTGCCCTAAGTGCACCCTCAGTGGTCTTCCTATGCCTTTCCTTGGTATTCTTGTGTGTCTCAGTCTTTCTTGTCTGGTGAATCCTCTCTTGATTGCATTCCTGTAAAGACTGCTTCTCAGATTTTGTCATTTTGAAGCCCCTTGCTTACCTTCTGTCCACGTTTTGGCTATCACCAATGGAAGGAAAGCCCTTTGTGTTGCACCTCATTAGTATTTAACAACCCATTGTGGCTCTGTAAGTTATTCACTTTTTTGTTGATGAAATGCCCCATCTTCACTTCTTTTTTGTATAAATTAAAGAATAATTGTTACAATCAAGAATTGAATGTTGTACCCCTGACTAAAGCCAAAGTGGCTAATTAGATTATTTGGAGGGACCAGACACACACACACACAAGCATACACACAGACAGTAGCATTTTATCATATACAAGTAGTACGGATATTTAAATTGAAAAGGGTTATCAGTTAATAATCACCCAAAGAAATTGTATACCTTAGGGTCAATAACCTTGAGAAGGACGTGGTTGCACTGTAGTAGCATAGATATTGTCAGAGGTGGCTGGGGTGGTGACCCGGCCGGGACACCCAGGAGGACCGGAGGAGGGCTTGTGCCTTCCCCAGACCATTTGTGGGCGACCGCCCTGGTACCTTTGGGGGCCACGGGTACAGAGCTTTGAAGCTCCACTCTGTAGGGGCCCGTGGTCGCCGCCAGGGGGCGCCCCCATAGCTTTGGAGCCCTGGACCTCAGCACTTCCGCCACACCAGGAAGTGCTGGGGGGAAGAAGAGCAGGGACACCCAGAGTGCTTCCGGGGAAGTAGCCTGCACTTCCGCCACACAGGGGCATGTCAGCGGGTGATTGCCGGAACCCACCTGGAGCACATCTGGGTGATAATAAAAGGGGCCGCCTCCCTTCATTCGAGGCGAGAGTCGGGAGCGTAGAGGACTGAGCTGGATGTAAGGAGGCTAGGAGGCGGCCTGAAGGAAGGAAGGCATTGTGTGGCCAGGACTTTGGGGGTTTTGTGGTGCACTTTGTGACTGTACATACTGTAAATAAACGTGTGGTGGGAAAATGAATGTGTCCGCCTGTCTGTGTCTGGGTCAGCCTCCAGAATATCCTTTAGAGAGATAGTGTGCACCCCTAAAGTAGAGAATACAGTCCATACAGCTAGAAACTAGATGTACACACTACCAAGGGTCTTCAGCCCCAGAGTTGGAGGTGTACAACTGTTTTCACAAACTTTTATGGCCGGACAGTAAATCTGATAGTTCTGAGATGATTAGTAAAGATAAGGAGTACCAACAGGTCATCTCAAAACAATTTTCCAGAAAGAGATAAGTAGTGATAGTGGAATGATGTTCATACTTGCTCCTGAAATAGATAGTGTCATACAATGTGCTGCCCCCTACTGAGAGGGAAAACTTTGCTAGATGCATTTTTTGTAATAATCAGAATATAATTTAGGGGGTAGATGTGATAGAACCACTAAGATCTACTGTAGTGACCTGACCATAATATAATATATATTGACAGTGTTTTGGCAGAGCACATTTTCGAAACTGTTAAGTTTAACTATATTTAATTATGATCAAATACAGCAAAGTTATAAAGAAGATAAAGTTTATGCATGGAGTTAGTCGAGAAGCAGTTGAGCAGATTTCAAAGTGTTTTATATTGTAAGACATTAATGAGAACTCCATTGTGGGTAAATAGGGAGCTGAAAAGTAATCTGCAAAGAAAACCATTATAAATAGCATATGAAAATCTGGCATGTCCTGAAAATTGTATTTTTCTGAAGGTTATACATGCAAAAAAGTCAATAACTTCCCAACAGTAACAGGTACTATCAAGAAGTGATTTTGAAAGTTTTATATGTGTCATGGGGGTAGTAATTATTAAGGAAATGATAAAGCATGATATGGTTAGAGGTGTGTTTCACAAATATGCTTGAGGAATCAACAAAAACAATTATAGAGGAACATAGGCTATTATAATTTTTGATTTTCACAGCGCGTTTGATAAGATACCATATATAAAAGGTTAGCCATTAAGGTAAAAGAAGAGGGCATTCAGTGCACAGGGTGCAAAATTTGATGAAACACTGGGAACAAAGGGTTCTGGTAAGAAGAACTTCAGATGATATTAAAAGTAGTGTCTCTCAGGAAACACTGAAGGTGCCACTGCTCTTTTTAATCTACTGTATATAATGTAGGTGGCACATGGGATGGACGGGCATCCCACCCAGGAGGCAGGAAGATCACTTACTCGGATAGGAGGCCCCGAGTGAACATAAAGGCATCCTGGCCAAGAGAGGAAAGGAGGTGGCACCTGGACTAGGCAGCCCTAATGGATGGTTGGACATCCCAACCAGAACTAATAGTTCCTTACCTGGGTGGGAAGCCCCAAATACATGGTCAGGCGTCCCGACTGGACTTAGGTTTAATATCCTCCCTGTCCATGATAAAAAAAGAGGATAGGGAAGGACCATCTCTGTGGGCACTGGAGTTACTCCCAGGTACTCAATAAAAGGGACCACGCTCCCTTATCCAGGCAAGTCAGAGCTGGGATTAAGGAAGGCAGCACTCAACTGGAGGAGGGCAGTGCGGTTGTGAGAGGTGAAAATATTGTGAAGAGAGAGAGAGAAAAAATCTGTGCTTGTGCTTTTGTGTTGCTTTGGAGGTACTGTGTTGAATAAAGAATGTGTATTTGAACCCGGGACTGTGTTCATGTGATCTTGTTTGGGATTTGGGGCTCGCTGACAGCCCAGTTCCATCACAATAAATAATTTGAATTAAAATATAAAAAACTAGCTGCTTGAGTCTTTAGATGTTATCAAACTAGGTGGAAAGGCAGATAATGTAAGATTGGCCAAATCTTTGCAGAGGGTTTTTGGACAGCATCAAACACTTGAGCTTCAAAAGTGCTGGAATAATGATGGGTGGTGGAAAGGTTAAATGTGATTAAGAGCCACTAACCTCATGTCTGTTTCCTTATTTAGAATGGAGGAGAAACTAACAGAAGATGCCAGCAGTCACTTTCGCCCCAACACTCCAGATTCTGCACTTTTCAGTTCCTGTACTCTGTAAACCAACTGACCGCTGGAAGCTGACATTCAGTCTGGACCAGTCTGGAGAGACCAGTTATTTAAAACAAGCAACATAATGCAGCTGTCTTTACCACCAACTCACTGTGCTTTTTTGATTTTTGTTTTTTTTTGTCTTTTGGACATTAAACAGGACATCCTTAGACACCCCAAACCTTAATTTGCTTTTCTCTGTTTATTTTACATGAGAATACAGATTTGTGGCAGAAGAAAGTTAATGCAAGTAAATGTAAGGTATTACATGTAGGATTAGATCTGAATGGACAATGAGAAGTTCGAAACTTGAGTCATAGTGGACTATCTGCTATAAAGTACCAAGTGGTGTGATGGAGAGTGGTACTTTAGGGACATTCAAAACTCGGCCTGCTGTTATTTTGAAAAAATCTGGGAAATAGGATTGGTGAGCGTTTTTGGGCCAAATGGTCTGATCTAGTCAAAATTGCGCTAATGTATTAACATTCTAAAATTGTCCTTTGGAAAACTGTAGAATTTGGATTCCAGGAAGCCCTTTGTGGCTGGCATGCTGACTTTTGTTAGAGAACTTTCTCTGGACTTCTAAAATACCCAGAACATCACACCATTTCAGAAAGCCATTAGCAATTCTGTCCAGATGTTCATAAGCCCCATTTAATGAACACCTCATTTATACAGTAGCAAACCAATTTCTTGATCATATATTTGGATGTTAAAGATTTAGGCAACATGTAATATGAAATCTTTCTAGTTTCATGGTGAAATGAAAAGTTGTTCCTAAATTTGAATGTATGTATCGTGAGTTGTCAAATGATGATTGCAAGCCAAAACTTTTTGCAGATAAAAAGGTGGAACTAATTGCCGACTTCAACAAGTATCATCTGTGCCCAGCTGGAAGATTGTCTGAAATTCGATGAGCTATAACACAGTTTGCAATCAAGGCTCAGTTTCATGAGGGCAACTCATCCCCGACACCAGCTTGCAAGGCAGCCTACAGAGTTGCTCCCTGCAATTTCTCTGGAAGCTGCTTTAATTAGACCTACAGAGGTGGGCATAAAGGGAGGGAGCCTGCATGAGTAGGGAAACTAATTGCTCTTGTGCTGATTGTCAGTGATGTGCCATCCAGATGGATTCAAGTTTCCTGCTCCTTCATTAGTTTGTTCTTGGCCTGATTATCGGAGCCGGCAGATTGTGCTGCCCCCTGCTGAGACCTGACTCTCTAGCAATCTCTGAAATTTGTCCAAGCAAATTTCAAGGTGCAAATTGGACGTTTCATATCACCAAGATGTCATAATAGACTAGGATGACAGCATCACTTTTGCTTTTACTAAATTTTTGTCTAATTTAGTTTTGATTTCCATAAAATGTGCTATTATACAAGATTGTATAACTTTCAACCAAACTGAACATGTTCATAGTATTCACTGTGTGCTTTCCAATGCTCAAGGTGCCAGAGGTCAATAGTTAGTCATGAATTTGTCACACAATAAAACAATGCATTTTTATTTTTTGAATATCTTTTGTCTAAGGCAGTAGGCCAGCTGTGTTGGACTACAAGTTCCAATGCTTTGTATCATGTCATGTGAACACTTTTGAATTACTTGTATACAGTGTGTAGGGTAGCATGGATGAACCCTGTTCCCTGTTTCAGTCAGGAAACTGGCATGGCATACCAGTGTGGATGAATTCGTATCCCAAAGGGGTTGGACAGAAGACCCTTATGGAAGGACTTGGGGAAACAGCCTGTCAAGATTGTATGCTCCCCCTATACACTAGGTCACAACATTCCTGGACCAGTGGACCCATCAAATACCTGCTGCATTCTATTGGTGCTGCAAGGATGAACTGCAGGGAAGGACTTCCCCTACTTTGACTCAGACATGTTTCCTTCAGGCAATGTCCTGATAAAAGAGGCAACCTCCTTCAGCTGGGGAGTCAGAGTCAGGAGAGTAATGGGGTGACACTTACCTGGGGAGGATTGGAGGAAGGAAGGGAAGAGAAGAGAAGGACTTGTATTATGTTACTTGTGGAAATTCAAAGGTATTGTCTCTCTATTATAATAAACAAATCTTGGGAAGAGAGACGAGACGTGACTTTCTCAGAGAAACACTTTCACGTTCTGCGAGACGAGACTTTGTGCCAAGAGATTTAACCACACCCTGGGCCAGAAATAAAAGACAAAGACTAGATAACAAAGTATAACGTTGTAAAGAATTCAAAAACATTGGCACGATACACATGTAGAGCAGGTTAGAGATAATGGAAAGTCTCAAAAAAATTAGAGTAAAGATTGCATTAGCACAAACAAACGGAAATTATTACTCGGTGAAATAACAGAACAGCGAGAAGCGATCGAATATATTGTTCACTTTTAAACTTTAAGTCAGAGACTTGTAGATCGTCTAATTTGTGTTGCCATCAGGGAAAAGTAGTGTTTCTTCCCATTGAAGAGGCGTATGCACGAGAATTAAAACATTTGTTGTTTGGTGAAAGTGAAATCCTGCAAGAGAAAATTTCAAGCCCCTCGAGACAAGACTTTATGCAAAGAGATTTGGAAAAGTCTTTCCCACATCTAAAACATTTACAACCATACACACGGTTCAATCATTTCTCATTTGTTTGAATGCTTTTGTCAAACACACTTCATGTAGAGAGAAAAAGAAACAATATTCACTCACAGGCAGTTATACATTGCGTTGTCACGATGTAATTCAAAACACGGAATCAAAATTCAATGTGACTTTGACGAAAAGGTAAAAGCGAAAAGAGATTGAATATATGGACATAGGTGATATGACAGAAGTATGTAGATATTGTTTGACTTTAAACTTTAAGTCAGAGACTTGTAGATCATCTAATTTGTGTTGCCATCAGGCAAAAGTAGTTTTTCTTCCCAATAAAGAGGCCTATCTGCGAGAATTAAAAGTTTTGTTGTTTGGTGAAAGTGAAATCCACATATGCGAGCAGCAGAGACGTGAAAGTGCTGGCGCATAGCCAGACACAAGTAGATCACACCCAAGTCATGGGTTCAGATAGTTTAATTTTATTACCCCCCTGTTGGAGAGAGACACGAGCAAGGGGCAAAGCCCCCTAGTTCTTAATGAAATAAGACTATCTGAACCCATGACTTGGGTGTGATCTACTTGTGTCTGGTAAACACCCTATAGGTCACAACAGCAAATTACAATTAATTAGAGCAGTGACTATATCAGCCCTATTTCACTTAACTGTGAATCCTAGGATTAATATTTTGACCCTTTTACCGTATGTGTAAAGCCAACAAATGTTTTCCATTTGTCTGTGTAAGTATTCCCTGGGTAAAATCCAAAGAGGTAAGGGATAGGTTGCTTGGTTACTCCATACTGGTGCAGTGTGCATAAGTGTCAGTGTGTCCCACGATGGACTGCTAATCTACAAAGGGTTACTGTTTGCAATTAGTAGAGGGGAGACAAAGCAAGCCCAATTAGTCACCTCACAATAAATCCCTAAAAAGAAAGAAGATAGTGGAGAGCTAAGTTATGAGGAGGACTGAGAATCTGGTTTGCTCCAAAGACTTTTGTACGGTTTATTGCCTTCCTAGTGCACAGGTGACAATCCTCTGTAGACATATGCATAAACTCATGATCAGACTGGATCCAGTTGTGACTGCCAAGTTAGAATAAATGACATAAGCAAGGGTAGCCTAACAGTTCTGCGGTCCAAATTTATAGAGTTAGGTGCTCAAAAGAGAAGCAGGGCTGATACAACCTTCTCAGAGGTTTTGCCTGTGCAGAATGCTAAAAGGCAATTAATGAGAAATATTATGGAAAAGGTAAAAGATTACCCAAATAGATTCTTTGAACACTTTAGTAGAACAAAACAGTCAAAGAGGAGGTAAATGTCTATGAGCAAGCCATTAATGCTGCATACATTTATAAATTTAACATATAATGCTTCCAGCCTACTTCAACGAATTTAGAATTGTAACATGCCAGAGCCAGCCACAGCAGCACTAGCCGTTTTTATAAAAAGCATTATTTTTGTGCAGTTTAATATTGTTTTGCTTATTATTTGTGTGTAGTGTGTGAAATGTCATGTGACACTGATTTACTGGGGTGAAGACGTCATTAAATGCACCAGTATAATTATGGCAGCAGCACTAATAGAAAGTGTCCTTCAGCTGGATGAAAAAAATCTTTAGTGATAGTCAGTTTCCCTTTTTAAGTAGGCCTAGTGATGGGTCTATTTCAATTTTGTGATCTGTTTATGGCTTTGAATTTTGGTTTGTTTCAGTGCCTTGTTTGCTTGGTATATTTGGGTCTCCAATTCTGGTCCACATTATTATCTCCTAGCCTTTTCAGTCACTTACAATAATCCCAGAGACCCAGTCTTATAGTAGGCACAAGGTGAACAGGACCCAGGTCTATAGCAGAGCCCGCTCACATGTGCACTGGGGCCAGTTTGAAGTCACCAATCTGGATATCTTTGGCAGGGGACCCATGTGGACAGAAGGAAAAGTGCACATAGACAACAGCCAAGCACAGGATTCAGAATGTATGGGGCATCAGCACATAGTACTAGGCCACTGTACCGGCCTTATTTTGAAATGTAATACAGTTAAAATTTTAAAAAATGTATATATTGTAACATGGAATAAAATAACCAAGCAATTTGTAGATGAATAAACATACATATGACAAATGAGAGGAGACCATTCAGTCCATTTGTTGCTTGTCTATTTAGCTAATAGCTAAGTTGTCCCAATATTTCATCCAGATACTTAAAAGCTGTCAACTCCATATCTTGGTAGTTTGCTCCAGATTCCCACAACTCTTTGAATAAAGAAGTGCTCCCTGGTTTCAGTCCTAAATGCACTTTGCAGGTCAAAATGTTACCTGTTCTTAGCAAAATAGTCATCTCACCTCTCTTTAGAACATCTAGGACGTTCTAAAGTGCATGCAGTTGTCAACAGTTTAGGAAGATGTAAGAGTCTGATGAGACCTGGATATATGAGTCCTCATTTTAAAAAGGTAATAACTTGTTTTGTGAGGTGCAGAACAAAAGGAGATGCTTTAATTCTTTATCCTTCTCCTCTTTGGAATGGATTGGCAGTTTTTGCCAGTACAGATGACAACATCATTATTTCTGATTGTATATATACTGCTCAAAAAATTAAAGGAACACTTTTTAATCACAGTAAGGCATCAAGTCAATGAAACTTCTGGGCTATTGATCTGGTCAGTTAAGTAGCAGAGGGGGTTGTTAATCAGTTTCAGCTGCTTGGTGTTAATGAAATTAACAGAAGGTACACTAGAGGGGAAACAATGAGACAACCCCCAAAACAGGAATGGTCTAACAGGTGGAGGCCACTGAAATATTTCTCTTCTCATCTTTTCTGACAGTTTTTTCACTAGTTTTGCATTTGGCTATGGTCAGTGTCACTACAGGTAGTATGAGGCGATATCTGGACCCTACATAGGTTGCACAGGTAGTCCAACTTCTCCAGGATAACACAGCAATACATGCCATTGCCAGAAGGTTTGCTGTGTCTCCCAGCACAGTCTCAAGGGCATGGAGGAGATTGCAGGATACAGGCAGTTACTCTAGGAGAGCTGGAGAGGGCCATAGAAGGTCCTTAACCTATCAGCAGGACTGGTATCTGCTCCTTTGGGCAAGGAGGAATAGGATGAGCACAGCTAGAGCTGTACAAAATGACCTCCAGCAGGCCACTGGTGTGAATGTCTCTGACCAAACAACCAGAAACAGACTTCACGAGGGTGGCCTGAGGGCCTGACATCCTCTAGTGGGCACTGTGCTCACTGCCCTGCACCGTGCGCCCTGTGCTTTTCACAGATGAGAGCAGGTTCACCTTAAGCACATCTGACAGACGTGAAAGGGTCTGGAGTAGTTGTGGAGAATGTTATGCTGCCTGTAACAACATTTACCATGACCGATTTGATGGTGGGTCAGTGATGGTCTGGGGAGGCATATCCATGGAGGGACGCACAGACCGCTACAGGCTAGACAGTGGCACCTTTACTGCCATTTGGTACTGGCATGAAATCCTTGGACCCATTTTCAGACCTTATGCTGGTGCAGTGGGTCCTGTGCTCCTCCTGGTGCACGACAATGCCTGGCCTCATGTGGCGAGAGTACACAGGAAGTTCCTGGAGGATGATGGAATTGATACCATTGACTGGCCCCCACGCTCGCCTGACTTAAATCCAATAGAACGCCTCTGGGACATTATGTTTCGGTCCATCCGACGACACCAGGTTGCACCTCAGACTGTCAAGGAGCTCAGGGATGCCCTGGTCCAGATCTGGGAGGAGATCCCCCAGGACACCATCTGTTGACTCATCAGGAGCACGACGTTGTCAGGCATGCATAGAAGCACATGGGGGCCATACAAACTACTGAGTACAGTTTTCAGTTGTTGCAATGAAATTTCTGCAAAATGGACTAGCCTGCCGCCTCATTTTTTCATTTTGATTTTCGGGGTGTCTTTGAATTCAGCCTTGTGTAGGTTGATAATTTTCATTTACATCAAATGATGTGGCATTTTTTTTTTCCTAACACATTACCCAGTCCATATCAGCTGAGATATCTAGCAGGATTTTTTTTCCCATTGAGATCTGATGTGTTTTTAAAGTGTTCCTTTAATTTTTTTGAGCAGTTTACATTATTTTCAATAAATTACTGTATGTTTTAATTAATTTCCTAATAAAAAATATCTGCAACAAGGATCAAGTTTGCAGTTTTACAATTAACTTTATATAGGTGAATATCTGTTAACTGTTTCATATTTTAAAAATGCCCAGCCTGGCCTTGCCTAAGGAGTGAGTCATATGTAACATTTGTAGCAGTACCAGGAAAATGTCACCTTGGAATTCCTTTGCAGTAGTTCTTTTAGCTGGCGTGCCGTCACTCTAACTTAAAAGCTGGCTCTTTTTATTACGATTTATTTCCTTGAAAATTGCAAAAAAGGTTTTGCATTTTTCCTATTGTAAGCAGAAAATAAAGAAGTAGTTATCTATTTGATTTGGATGCTGCCACAACGTTTAAATGAACAAGTCAAGCAACTGACAATAAGAAAGCTTAGAAAAAGAACAAAAGGTGAATTCAGCCTGTGTCCTGATTTATACCTTAGCATACTCAGAATTTTCTTCTTACCTTTACTGCCTCTTCATTTGTGCGTTCTCTTGATTCTTACTGGGGGGTCAAACAGTGCTCAAATAGTCAGCAAGTACTAATATCTCATTTACTCTCAGTCATTTTGTGCAATGCAGAATGGATATGAATTACACATCATTTTCTTATTATTTATCATCTGTTTGGTTAAATGATGACACTAAACCTGCCTGCTATGAATGTTAGTTTATATGGTAGAGAGATTATACTAAGATGATAGTCTGGTACACCATCTATCATCACAATAACTATTCATAGTGGCTCTAAAATCCGTACTGACCCCAACTCTCTCTTCTGTTTCTTTTTCCGGTTTCTTTGTGGTGGCGGCCTGCGCCACCACCACCTACTCAAAGCATCATGATGCACCAACATTGATGGACTGAAAGCCAGAAGTCTACGTGACCATCATCATCAGGTCCTTCCATGAAAACCCTAAATACAAAGAGGACTGTTTGACTTATGTTAGGTAGATTGCCCAGAGGGGACTGGGCGGTCTCGTGGTCTGGAACCTCTACAGATTTTATTTTTTTTCTCCAGCTCTTGGAGTTTTTTTTGTTTTTTTCTGTCCACCCTGGCCATCGGACCTTACTTATTCTATGTTAACTAATGTTGACTTATGTTTATTTTTTCTTGTGTCTTCTATTTTTCTATTCATTTTGTAAAGCACTTTGAGCTACATTTTTTTGTATGAATATGTGCTATATAAATAAATGTTGATTGATTGATTGATTGATCTGGGCTAAATTCCTGTCACCTACCTGATAGCTGCCACCTCCTCAAAGCCCTATAATTGGATAAAAATTGATTCGTGGATGGGTGGATGTTTTACAGGTGAAGAATGTGATGACATGACCACTTGGGCACTTAATCATCACTTCACTTCTCACTGTAACATGTCTGGCTGTTCACAGAAGTGTTATGGTAAACCCACTGCCATTCCTGTGCAATCTTTACTCTTCTGTCATAGTCAGTTTTATGTTTCTGTTACTGGATTCTTTTGAATTTCCCCATAGAATTAATAAAGTTTATCTAATCTGATCTCATCTTATCTAAAGTGTGTGCCACTCTATCCTTATAGAATTAGTGGGTTCAGAGAATGAATGAATGAATGAATAGCAAGAAAATGGAACAACACTGCCATCTGGCAGCCCCTTAGGCCTGTGTCTTGATTACCAACTCAGTCACCATCCTCCATGTGGCATCTGCATATTCTCCACAGGATCCCATCAGTTTTCTCCTGGTGTTACAATTCTTCTCACATCCTGAAGGGAAGCATGTTTGTTGGGCTGGTGATTCTAAATTGACCTGATCCCCATGAAGGTAGCTGTTTGCCTGGTACCCCTTTGTCCTCTCACTGCTCTTTGAAATTATTTGAAGCTCCTTATGATCTTGTAGTGCAAATTGGTAAAACAGAAAGTTAACTGAAACCAAGCAATTGGTTTGGATACTCTGGGAAACATGATTTGACCATCTTTGTCCTATGTCAGAAGGCCCCCTAATATCTAATGGCGCTTTTCCACTGCATAGTACGGCACAGCACGGTTCAGTACAGCTCACCTTGGTTCGGCTCAGTTCGGCTCAGTTTGTGTTTCAACTGCAGTTTAGTACCGCTTTAGAGTGGGCGGGATTATTCACATGTCGTTATAGTTGCGCTGCCTCTACTGCCGTGACATCATCGTAAATGCGCCACAAACAAACACACAACAATGGAGCATATATCGACGGAATGGTGTTCTTCATTCTCGGCATGGTGTTGTGTCTCGTGTCGCAAGTTCAGTGACGCAGTAAGGACGATTTTCTCCGGCCAATCAGTGACCAGCAGAGGTTACACGTCACGTTTTGGTAACGGTTCGGCGCGCTTGGAACCTCGGCTGAGGTGGTACTAAAAAAAGGACCAGGTACCAGGTACTGTTCCCAGTGGAAACTCCCCAAAAGTGAGCTGAACTGAACCGTGTCGTGCCGTACTATGCAGTGGAAAAGCGCCATAAGTGCTGCATTCAAGTACACCTTTCATTTAAACTTACAATTCATTGACTTCAGCATGCAAAAAATAATGATGGTAATTTATACATATAATTGAAGAGATTTTAGACAATTGGTCAATCTAAGAAAATTATTATATCTGTAGTTTTCTTACATTAAATTACAATGAAAAAGAAAAGAATTGTGATTGAGATTGTGGATATCTGTTTAAGGTATACAGTGTTTGAACCTGGGACAGTTGTCTGTGTGGCTGTGCCTTAGGTTTGGGGCCCCAAGATGCCTGCTACAGGCCATAACCTATTATTAGATAATAATGCTGTCATCCAGACAGCAAACAGTTAATGCTGATTGGGACCTCCAATTAGTGATTCCCCGACAACTTCATTCATTTTTTTATGATTTTGCTTGACTTCGGTCAAAATGAGGTTAAGACTCACTCTAATTGACCTTTCCAAAGTTGGTTTGAAATCACAATTTTGCCTTCTCATTGGAATAACATTTCCTAGTCCTCCATTGTATGGAAATGATGGCTATGGTGTAGAAGCTTACTCAAAAGTCTTCCACTTGTGATATTTGTATAGCTTATCTCCCAATGTCTTCTAAAATACATACATTTAATTTACGTTTCCAAGTGACCCTGGGGGCATCTAATTATTAAAGGC
This sequence comes from Polypterus senegalus, assembly GCF_016835505.1. NCBI lineage: Eukaryota > Metazoa > Chordata > Cladistia > Polypteriformes > Polypteridae > Polypterus > Polypterus senegalus. The sequence continues at coordinate 44,151,217 of NC_053164.1, forward strand.
AGTGTTTCGAATCGATTGTAATTAATCACCTTGGTCTTCTGCTCACATGGGCAAGAAAGGTCGTAAAGATTCCTTACGTTACCTTTTTCTAGGAATTCAAATCTCAAATAATGGTAAAGTGTGCTTGCTAGTTTACAGATAGCCAATACAATTTTTAAAGGCAACACTCTTGTCTCAATAATCTGCTTTTCAGTGTGCTGGGTAATTTTTCTGTCTTCTAACTCATGTTTTGAGGGAGGGGGTGGTGGATAGACACACTTCTTGTGGTATGTGGACTCAATTGGCAGTTTATTTTTATACACTGAGTTTTTCAAATAGTGCATTTTTCTGCTTATTCTGAAATGTTCCAAGGGCAAACTATTGGAAAATGTTGTTATATACTGAAGTCAACAGAGGTTACTGCTGATTTTTTGATTTTTGTTTTTCTGTTCTTTTATAGATTCATTACTCTGCTTTCGTTTTTGAAATATTTCTCTGTCCAATATAATTTAAAAGCCTCAATTAATTCTAGAATTCTCTGGTTCTCCTTTGCATATTGGTTTTCATTTCCTTAACCTTTTTTAATGTTGTAACTCAACCTTTTACCAATTTCCATAAAAGTCTTTCTTCTTCAGATGTACATTGCATTGGGGATATTGCTTTAAAAATAGTTCAAGACTGAGGCATTCACACACACAGCTTAGTGCAGACATTTGATACGAACAACTGTGTGTGCATATTCTGGGACAGACTGGCCATTGCTTTGCCGTACTTATCCTTTTCTTATCACAGTGGTGGGTAATCTCTCTCCTGGAGGGTGTTTGCTTCAGCTTAGCATTTCAACCACTTTCAGAATCAACAGAAGGTTTTCATTTGGAAATGGTTCACTTTTTATTTTTTTTTTTCCTTTTAACCTGTAAGAGCCATTTTCTAGTTATTTAAGTTATATATGTGTTTTCCTAAATATTAGTGCATAATCTATGGGAGGTTCCTATAACCCCCATAAGTTGAACTGAATTGGTACATTCTAACTATTTCTAGCATCTTTGACTAAACATTATTCTCAGTTAGTGATCAGCCTTGCCATGTGTAAGGCGTAGAGGGCACATGGTTTTAAACTGTGCCTTGTGTGTTTTGTGTGTCAAGTAACAGGAAAGACAAAGTACTTAATTGAATGTGCTGTGCCATACATTTAAAGTGTACAGAAGAAGAAGTAAAGAATCTTTAACTATAGAAACAATTAAAGTTTTACGAGAAAGGCTAAGTTCAGAGAAAATAACATTTTTTCTAATTTTTTACCTTTTATTCTACGTGTGTAATAACCTTTTTTCTTTATTCTTGCTTAGAATTTTTACTAAATATTTTAAAACAAACTTTTGGACTGAGAAATTTGTTTTGGTACACATTTTACCCATGCTAGAACTTGCCTTACACTCCTGTGGCTACGTAACCCTTACTATTTTTAGAAGACCATCCATCCATCCATTTTCTAACCCGCTGAATCCGAACACAGGGTCACGGAGGTCTGCTGGAGCCAATGCCAGCCAACACAGGGCACAAGGCAGGAACCAATCCTGGGTAGGGTGCCAACCCACCGCAGGACACACACACAAACACACCAAGCACACACTAGGGCCAATGTAGAATCCCCAATCTACCTAACCAGTATGTCTTTGGACTGTGGGAGCGAACCCAGGTCTCCTAACTGCGAGGCAGCAGCGCTACCACTGCGCCACCGTGCCGCCCTTTTTAGAAGACCATAGCAGAAAAAAATATTGGGTTTCATGGTGTACATTTGCTTTGTTACGCACGGCCTTTTCAAAGTAAATATTGGTTTTCATGGTTTACATTTATCTTGCATGATAGATTTATAGATATAAGATTTTTGAGATTAGGAAATGAGAATTAAAAAAGTGTTGATGTGTACAAAGAGTCCAACATAGCTCATCATATCGTATCACGTAACTGTCAGATTGACATTTTAAAGTCCCCAAGGTGAAACTTCAGATGCATTACTTGTTAGCCAGTGAAAGGTAAGATATATAAAAACCATAGCAGGTCTGAAAAATGAGAGGAGACCCTTTAAATTCATTTTGATGTAAACATCTCCTCTAGACATTTTGAAAAACCATTTCGACACACAACTGCAAAGTTTGTTCAAGATATTTCTTGTGTGAAGATACACTTCCTGGCATCTGCCTTCAAAGCACTTCTCCTTAATCTCCCTAGGTGCCCTTTAGTGCATGATTTATTGTTTAACTGAAGTCATTCTTATGGATGCAGGTTTTATTCTTTTGAATTGTCAGAGCACAACATGCCCTTTAATCTCAATATGCACTTGGTTGTTTTTCTCTGTTTCGCCTTTAATGCTGTAATGTGAGCAGTTTCATGTGTGAAGAATATTTCAGAAAACTTTAATCGTAATCAGCTCCTGTTTGAACTCTATATTGAGACGGAAAAAGGCACAAAACAAAGAGTAATGCAATAGTTGGAGCAAGCTAAAGTCACCATCATGAAACTGCCAAAGCAGATGTTTTAGATTGTCTTCACATAACTGCAGCATAATGATTGTAATATATCCATCCATCCATTATCCAACCCCCTATATCCTAACTACAGGGTCATGGGGGTCTGCTGGAGCAAATCCCAGCCAACACAGGGCGCAAGGCAGGAAATAAACCCTGGACAGGGTGTCAGCCCACCGCAGGGCATACACACACACACACACACACCAAGCACACACTATGGACAATTTAGGATCGCCAATGCACCTAACCTGCATGTCTTTGTACCATGGGAGGAAACCCACGCCGACACGGGAAGAACATGCAAACAATTGTAATGCATAACGAATGCAAATTAATTAAAGGGTCCACCACCAATATCAATGAGCTCAAACAACATAAAAGCTAAATTAAATAAATCCGAATAATAAACAAATAGCACTGAAGAGTAATTGACAACATTAAACACACTAGCAAGAAGGTCATTTAAGAAACCAACTTCCATTTGAACTCATATTGACAATGAAAAATGCATTTGTGTCCATCAATGTATGCCTATCATAATTTTAATCACTTTCAACAAATATTACACAAAGGAAGTAAAAATGTCAGGTTTGAATACACAATTGGAAGTCTGAAAATTGAAGATATTACTTATGAGAAGGTCATAGTGGACTCATCAGTATCAATTTCTAGTGTACAGGAGCCATTAAGAAGGCTAACAGAATGAATGCCCTGATGTGTGGAGTACAAGTCCAAGGAAGTTCTGCTCAACGTGTAAAACACACTGGTGAGGCTTCATCTGGAGTACTGTGTGCAGTTTTGGTCTCCAGGCTACAGAAAGACATAACAGCACTAGAAATGTCCAGAGAAGAGCAACCAGGCTGATTCCAGGGCTACAGGGGATGAATTATGAAGAAAGATTAAAAGAGCTGAGCCTATACAGTTTAAGCAAAATAAGATTAAGAGGTGACATTATTGAAGTGTTTAAATTATAAGGGACTTAGCACGGTGGCTGAACACCAACTCGAATGTAGTGAAAAGGCTACCTACTATATTACTAGAATTAGTTCATGTGAGTTCCTTAAGTTTCCTTTGAACTGCCCTACCTTCCCTCCATTTAGGGTTAGGGTTTCTGCAGTCCACAGCTAACCCATTGCTTAAGTGTCAGCCAACTAACCAATTAGCAGAATTTCATTTAGGTACAGCTTTCTTCATTTTATACTATTTATTTAACATTTTGTAATTGTTTGCTGACAATCGTCCAGGTCACAAAATCAAAGGGAGTGTTTATATTGTGGGATGAATACAGTCACGTGCTAGGTATATGACATAAAAGGACATGGTGACCGATTTAGAATGCGATAAAGCTGATGTGAAAGCATGGCCAGCTATTCAGCTATTCTGAATTACCAGAAGCTGTCTAACATTTGACTGTTTGTTAAACTTCATTCAGAAGAAAAGTTTTCAAGGCAGTACCAGAAGTCATATACCTGTTTCTTCTCCACAGCCATAAAGTAGCCACACCAAAAGAAGATCTGTTGCTGCAGTTAAGCTCCCACCAACATCCTGGCTCAGGTTCACTAGCCTATTAAAACACCCAGAGACCCTCGGTCTGCTGTCTTACAACCAGAAGACAGATCATTAATTAGAGCATCTGAACACTACATTTTTGATCTTGTTTTCTTTTTGTACTGTGGTTTGTTCTTGTTGATTCAGAGTGAGGGAGGTAAAAGAGACGGTTTGAGCTCAATTGAATACTATACTGTACTACCCTTCAACCAATTAACCCCAAGCCGAAGTATTCAGGCCTGTTACAGCTATATGTACATCTATGTTTCCTTTATTTTTCCTGTCACTTCTAAAAACTTTGCTACTCAGCAGCCCATTTTCAATAAATTCAGTTTGTTATGTACCTGCTGAATATGACACACTTTCAAAATAAAAAAAAAAACAATTAAACAAGGAACAGAAGATTTGTTTACTACTTTAAAACTCTTAAATACAAACAGACAATAAAATCGAACGGAGGATCTAAAATTCAATCAAGTTCACCACACTCAAAACAAAACAACTGTTATGGTTGTAATTTATTTTTTGGCAATATTCTAATTTGTAGATGCATTTGTCTGTTTTTGTTATTGTTTCATGTATAATCTAATTCTGTTAGACATTTTTCATTTCTGTGTCATCTTAATAACATTAACTTTTATTTATATTATATTCCTTTGTGGGGTGGCACGATGGCGCTGCTGCCTTGCAATTAGGAGACTTCGCAGGTCCTTCCTGCATGGAGTTTGCATGTTCTCCCCGCGTCTGCATTGGTTTCTGGTTTCCTCCCACAGTCCAAAGACATGCAGGTTAGGTGCATTGGCGATTCTAAATTGTCCCTAGTGTGTAATTGGTGTGTGTGTGTGCGTGCCCTGTGGTTTGTTTCCTGCCTTGCACCCTATGTTGGCTAGGATTGGCTCCAGCATACCCCCGTGACCCTGTAGTTAGGATATAGCAGATTGGATAATGGATGGATGGATATTCCTTTGTATTTATGTCACGTCACCTAAAGTCGTCACATGGCCTAAATTTTTGTGTCAAAGATGCAACAAAGTTTTTTGTATAAATATAGTGGAATCAGCATATGAAGTTACTTCTTGTTGATTAAAAAGTATTTTTTACTTTGGATACATTTTACTTGGTGTTTGGCTGTTTTCTTGTCATTTTGTTTAGGACTTTTGCCTGCCTATGTTTTGCCTCTTGGGTATTTATCATCTGCTCTCTTCTCACAATAATTCTCGTGTATCCCTTCCCTCTCCATGCTCAAAAAACAACAAAGGACTAAGATAAGGAAACAAAGGCTGTAACTGTCACTAATACAGAACAAGAAGTTCACAGTCCAAAAGGTTAAAGGTCAAAAACCTGAAAAAGCAAAAACAATTGAATGGTCATCTAGACTGCAGACTTACAAATGAAGGAGAAATGTTGGTGATGCTGAAGAACACAGATGTCAGAGCAAACTAGTGTCACTAAAATGAGGCTCTTGAAATAGAGAACGCCACCTGAGGGATGCCAATGAATTAAAGGTATCAGCCCCGATATTGGCTAACAAATATAACATTAATCTAAAATTAGCCAAATTAAAATACTAAACAAACAGTAATAAAGCGTAATTGACAACATTAACAGACACTAATTTAAGAAAAAGAAAACAAATGAAAAAAATCAAACAACAGACAAAAACAAGCAAGACTCCCAGCACAGTCAGGTGGTAGCTATCATAAAAGACTCCACAATACACCATATCCTTGAACTTCTCAATCTAATCATTTGAGTTATTATTTAGCTTTCTGATGTCCTGATGGAATTTGCATGACAAGACCTTCACGTCACTTCAGCCTCTCGGTCTTTCATCCACAGGAATGACAACTGAGAACATGTGTTAGTATTTCCCTGTGGAAAATCCTCAGAACTTCCATTTTAGTTTTGTATAGTAACTTTTCTATCCATGCTGTATTTTGGAGCACAGGGGTTTGGGGTAAATCCCATCTATCACTCTTTTTCACTGGATGATTTTTTCCAAATCTTTGTAAGTAATTCTGATTTCCTGTATGATTTCATTTAGAGCAATCAAGAAATAGGTATTCACAAGCACAATACACACTTCTTTCACTATGAACAGTTTGAAAAAGTCTGGGTGTAAGACAATTATGGATTGTAGTAATAATATGGATATTCCCCATTAAATGATGAATTGAGGTCATGAGCACATTAAGATGTCACTGTTACAAGCCACTTACAATATACCCTGCTAGTAGTTCAGAACTGATCAGGGCCAAGAGTTATAATTGAAAGGCAATAAAAATGTAAGATGAATAAAAAAGAGGTAGATGTTATTCCACGTGGTCACTTGAAAATGAACTCATAGCTCAGGGTCCAATAAATATTTACATGTGATATTTAAAATGTTCATTCAATTCACCTATATTGATTCATGTGACAAACAAATAACATTTTTGTAACTCAGTGTTACACATCTTATACAATAAATTTCAACAATGATTACTTTAGTGTTTTGACCATAGACAACATACAGATCTGATTTCTTAGAATCAAATTTTAGCCTTGTACTGTATTTCAACTGCATCTGGCCCCTTATTCTTCATCCTGCCATGAATTTACATCTTGGCAAAGCAGTGTGCCACTTGCAAGCAAATAACAGAATTTAACTGAAGCACAGCACTGTTTGTGTTTCTAGCAGTAAAATCTGTGTAAATCAATAGTATGCATGAAGAGCAATCCTACCAAGCTCCTGTGCCATTTACACAGCATGACTAAAATGATTGCATAATGTATGTTGGAAACACTTCTTGTAGCACACTTCTATTTTGACCAAAAACTAAAATAAATGCAAACAATATAATAAAATAATACTAACTTAAGTATGAGGTAATTGTGTTGGGCGGCTGAAGCTCTTACCTGGCTGGGGCGCCTCTGTGATGGGAGGACCGGGGTAATGAGCTTGTGTGGGGCAGTATCTCCCCCAGGATGACAGAGGGTAGTCCCTCTGGCTTATTATGGCGTCACGGGTTTGGAGCATGGAAGTTCAAGCTTACAGTGGCCCGTGGCCACTATCAGAGGGCGCATGATTAATGGCTGAGCCCTCCTCTGCAGGACTGCTGCCACACCTGGAAGTATGCCCAGAAGGAGATCACGAGAAACCTGGGGCACTTCCAGGTGCGCTATAAAAGGAGCCACCTCACCCCACTCAAGGAGCCAGAGTTGGGAAGAAGAGGATGAAGACTGAGGGAGGAATGGAGGTGGAAGAGAGGGGACAGGACAAGAGATGGGAAGACAAAGTGTTGTGTGCTTCTTTTGGTGTTTATTGGACTGTCCTGCATATGTGGGAAATGAAAGAAAAGTATTTCCCACAGCTGAATAATAAAACCTGTTTTGTGCTGGGACATGTGCCTCTGCATAATTTGTGACAGGTGTTTGGGGAGCTGTGCGTCACCTGGTGGTCACATAAATTAAACTTTATTCGTTCTAAAGTGAACTAGCCAACCCGCAGTGTGCCATACGCCGCATAATCAGGCCGGTTTAGTAATGATTTTTAAGCACAGGGAGAAAATTAACATTTGAAAAATCAGTAATGTAATAAATCAGCAAGAAAAGCAACATTGTAACAATGCACGGAACGAACCAACACACAATCGTCCGTGACTGAAAACTGGTGGACCGCCATCGCTCATGTGCCCACCTCCAACTCATCACTTGAGTCGTTTTTGTCTTTGCACAGTCCAGATGCACCTTTGACTCACGTTGACTTTCCGTGTTCCTGCAGGAGCATCTAAGAAGACGCATGTTTGTCGCGGATGTGAATTGCTGTATGTAGCGTGTAAAACAGCTTGCTATGGTGCATGCAGTCGTGCGGCGTAACTGAAAACTCAGTTTTTGAAGACTGCTTACTTCATTGTGTTTTCACCTCAGTTGTAAATGATTGTTTTGAGGATCCCATGGGATACCCCTCGCAAACCATTTTACATGCTGCATATGGCAATTCACCTCCGCGAGAAACATGCCTCTATGAACAGTCAGAGGCTCGGAGGTGCATGTGGCCTCTACGACAGATGAATATAAATGACGCAGTTTTTTCTGTGTCGTCGCATCCGAGTTGGTGGCCGTGGCTCTGCGAGTTATCATCGTATCCAATGGTCTTGGAGTTGGTGGGCGTGGCTCCTCCCTGCGGTGTCTTACTTGTCGGCGGCTTAGTGAATCCACGCCCCTTCCGGCGTGCTTTCCATGGGTGTCTTGCCTTAGTGAATTATATATATAGAAGATGATTTTTAATAGCAGAAAATATGCTTTGTATAAGATCATTTTCATTTCAGTTTCAGCCTTTCAGTAGTTGATGCTCTCCTGAAACTTCTGTCACAATTTGATGGAATAAGTGGCTCACCTGATTGAAATAATCCTTGTACACCATGAGGAATTCACTTAAATTGGGAAAAACCACCCTACTAAAACAGCAAAAACAAGAATGATGTGTGTTTCCAAGTACACAGACTTAAATTCCTACAGACTGTGCCAAAGCCTTCAGGAGTTAGAAGGGGCTGAGCTTTGACAAAATTAAGATCTAGAGACGATACAGAAGGATAAGAACATGAAGTCATCACGTGTTTTTGAATAAAATGACTGTATAAAGACTAGCTGAGATACAGGTGATTTATAAAACATTCAGACCCCTTAACTTATTTTTCACATTTTCTTATGTTGCAGCCTTAGGATTGAAAAAGTTGCATTTATTTTTTCTATACATCAACAAAGATTTAATACCCCAGAATGTGAAAGAAAAAACAGGATTTAAAAAATGTTTGCAAATTTGTTAAAAATAAAAAACTGAACTATCACATTGACACAAGTATTCAGACCGTTTGCTACAAAACCTGTAATGTGACTCATGTGCATCCCACGCTATTGCTCATTGTTGAGATGTCTGTACACTTTCTTTGGAGCCAACTGCAGTCAACTCAGTTGAGGGCACATGATTAGGAAAAGCACACACTTGTTTATGAAGGTCTCACATCTGAAAATGCGTATCAGTAAAAAAATCAAGCCATGGGGTTCGAAGGAGTTGCTTGCAGAGCTTAGAATAATCGTGTCAAAATTACAGATCAGGGAAAGGTTGCAAAAAATTCCTTCAGGACTGAACAATCCCATCACCACAGTAGCCTACATAAATTTTAAATGGAAGAAGTATGGAAGAACCACAACTCTTCCTACAGCTGGCCACCTGACCAAACGTAGCAATTATGGGAGAAATTCTTGGGTATGAGAGGTGACCAAGAACCTGAGCTCCAGAGCACCCGTGTGGACAACAGGGAAAAAATTCCAGAATGACAAACATCAATGCAACACCCCATTAATCTGGGGTTATGATAAGAGTGGCCATACAGAAGCTTATCCTCAGTAAAAGACACATAGAAGTCTAGTGGCACCTAAACAACTCTCCGACTGTGAGAGACAAAGTTCTGATCTGATGAAACCAAGATTAGTGTCATGTCTAGAGGAAGCCATGCTTTGCTGATCACCAGTGCAATACCATTGCAACGGTGAGGCGTGGTGGCAGTATCATGCCGTGAAATTGTTTTTCAGCAACAGAGACTAAGGGACTAGTCAGGGTGAGGGAAATCTGAATGAAGCAAAGAATATTAGTTCATACATACAAAAAATGTGAAAAAACAATCAAGCAAGTGTCCCTCTAAGTCTGTCTGTACTCTTCTTGATTGTCTACTGAAGTATATTAACTATGGGGTTTTATTCCTATCTCCCAACTTTCCAATTCCATCATAGCTCTTCACTCTTGCCTCTTCTTATCTACCAACATCAAACCTCATCTGACAGAGGAAATGGAGGCTGTTATAAGCCCAGACCAGGGAGAACTGAACGAAAGAACCTCTGGGTCACACCTAAAACTACAAGTCACAGAAAACTTGGATGCCTGCATTTTTTAATAATTCCAAGTGAAAATCCTTTAGCAATTGTAGGATACCTTTGCTAAAGAAACAAAATCCAATCATTGACTGCCAGTTAAAGGAGATAAAAGAATGAAGTCCCTGTAACAGCAAATGTCTGCTGTCAGTTACACCCTCAATAGTATATTGTGCTGTACTAATTACCATCTTGATATAGCAACTTCCACTGAGCTCCCTCCTCATCAAGCATATTACAATGCTAAAGATTTATTACTTGATGCACCAATGCCAAAACAGAAGATTTACACACTTCCTCATCCTAAAGGTCAAGCCATAAAAGTATAATTTAAAGACTGGCTTTATTCAACCATCTAATAGTCCACTAGGGGGCAGGATTTTTCTTTCTGTCAATTTTTTGCTCATACATTGATTATAGATCATTAAATAAAATAACAATAAAAAAACCAGTTATCCTTGTCCTCTCATTTAATTCATATTGTTGTCATAGGCTATTAATGGATTGATTATTTTTACTAATTTATGCTTTGCAGTACCTGGAGCAAAAAATCCCTGTGTAAGAGTTTCATGAAGCCACAATGAATTGATTTCTTGCAGCCTCAGGTAAATCCTGTCCACCGTTAGTGTCTAGTGGGGACAGAAGGTGGTGTGGAATTGACCAAAGAAGTGGCAAAGTGGTGGGCCATTATGGTAAAGTTGTATCTAAGTATGGTAGTAAATGAGGAGTGATAGAAGTGATGGATTTATGAGTCAATCTATACCTCAGTACTCTGTGGCACTCATGATCTCTTAATAATGACAGAATCAACATTGCAAGTATAAGCAGGTGCCCTTTCTGAGAAACTTGGAGGAGCGCTTCCATTTTGTCAGCACCTCATAGGAGTCACTCGATGTGGTTTTTAGGTACTGAGTTAAGTTTTCACGTTGAAGCTTCATTCTGGAAGTTCCAATTACATCATACTGAGAGAAGACCCAGGAGCAGACTCAGGACATGCTGGAAAGATTAATGAATAAGGTATCCTTAGCAAAAATAAGAAAATGTCTGTTTCTGATAAATGCTATATGCCACACAACTGGAATGACTCAATTTATCTCTTGTAAACTCACGTGTTTAACTAGAAGAATTTCTGAGCTAAAACTCAACTTTTCCATCTTTATTTTTGCTACAGCTACATAAGGAACTTGACATTTTCACATACATATGTGAACATATTTATTGCTTGAATCTGAAATTGCCCACAGAGGTGTCACTTCTCATCCCATTTGTGAATCAATAGTCCACTTTAGCCAAAAAAAAAAACTGCTTAATATTCTCCCAGCTTGAATGATTGTCACAACAATTTTTCTTCCTCATTCTTGTCTTCCTCTTCATAGATGTAAGAAATTGTTCAATTATCTGTAAAATATCAAAGAGATTTGCCAAAACTGCTCTTTCTCTTTGTGTACTGAAGGCCACTTTCAGTGAATTTGGTTTACTAGAAATATGTATTTGATTATTTATATTACTGTCCCATCTTGAGTTTTTGTGTGTTGGATAGGTGGGCTTCTATAATGCTGCAGTTTCTATTGTGGTTTCTCTAGTCTTCTGCTTTAGCCATAAATTACTGGTTGATTTTACATCGAAAATGCAGCTAGTGAAATTATATCAAAACATACGATGATCCTGTTGAAAACCGTTCAAAACACACATCTTCCTAAATTAAAATTTATCAGAGATTAACCCCTTATTGTGGTCAATGCAAGGTAGCTCCAGCCTCGCTCAGGCATATGTTCTGGGACTGTTAAATCAAAAAGCCGTTCTGGGAAAACAAGTTTTTTCTTATCATTGAAATAGTGCAGAATGAATAATCTTTGCATATCCACTTACAGCAGAATTTGAGATTATTTTAGGCAATTTTAGACTATCTTGTGATAAACTGATCATTATTTCCTACACCAGTGGTCCCCAAACCTGGTCCTGGGGACCCACTGTGGCTGCAGGTTTTTGTTCCAACCAACTTCCGTTTTTCATTGGACTCTTAGTCTAATTAAGTGAGTCATTATTTCCGAGTTTCTGTGTTTTGGACTCAGTGCAGAAATTACAAACTAAGGTTGTTAGAGTTTTATTAAATGAGATCAGTTGTTATTGATTATCATCACTGATTGTGAATCCATCACACCTTTCCATCAGCGTCTTTGTTTAGCAAATATGTCAGTCATTTCTTGACTCGCATTTCCTGTTATCCTACATTTACACAGATCACAGATCACATGAAATTTAAATATTCCAAATCTACCCTGTATATATATATATATATAATGCTAAGCCTAAAAGTGCAACGATTTTGTGCAACGATTTTATGTGACGTGTTTAAGTCACTTTTTTGTCACACTTTAAATCAGACTTATTTTAAAATCTACATACTGTATATATGTTTGGTATCATTCTTTTCAGAATTTATCAAACTTTAATGTGATGATGTTAGATTTTCAGATTCTCATTCCATTTTTACATTATAAACTAAAAAATATCAAGAACTCCCGTCCAGCGAGTCGAAAGTTTTTTCCAAGAGATTTAACCATGCTCGGGGACGGAAATAAAAGACAAAGAGTAGATGACAAAGACAGCTGCTGTACAGGCTTTTAAATGTTCGAAGTGCCACGTGAGATGCAGATCATGCAGCATGGCAGCAGCAGCAAGCCAGCAGCTGATTGAGCAAAGAGGATGTAAAAAAAAAAACATTGTATCACCATTTAAGAAGGATTTTGGAGGAGCGGCCGCGTCTCCTTGGGGTACATTCAGCCCCCCGCTTCACAACACGAGCGGCAGAGACGTGAAGAGGCTGGAGCGTAGAGCTTGCCAGGGCGGTTTGGCGAGCGTAGCGAGCATGGGGTAAGCTCCCCTAGTAATGATATATTATTTACCTTTTACAATTCCAGGCCCCTCACACCCAGATAAAGAGACTTCAGCTGGCAGATGTTCAGCTGCTGATCGACACATTTGCAAAACAAAAGATGCTGCAAAGGAATTTAAGGTGGCCCGGTGTTATGACTTTTTTCATAGGCTTCAGGGATTCTATTGTTAATGTGATACATGATTACATATTTTAATTGTTTAAGTAGGAAAAAGGTGGATTGTCCGCTTCATTTGGAAGGTGAGTTACTGTGTCACATGGAGGAGTTTAAGTATTTTGGGGTCTTGTTCACAAGTGAGTGAAAAATGAATGTTGAAATCAGCAGACAAATCAGAATGGTGAGAGCAGTATAGTTGTCCCTATACTGATCCATAGTGGTGAAGAAGGAGCTGAACCACAAGGCATAGCACTGGATTTACCAGTCAATTTGGGCGGAGTGGTGGCTCTGAGGCTAAGGATCTGTACTGGTATCCCGAAGGTTGCCGGTTTGAATCCCCATCACTGTCAAAAGAGATCCTACTCTGCAAGGCCCTCAACCTTCAATTGCTCCAGGGGTGCTGTATAATGGCTGACTCTATGCTCTGACCCCAAGGGGTATGTTAAAGCTAACAAATTCCTAATACAAGAAATTGTATAAGGTGAAATAAAGAACAAAAAATGTCTATGTCCTTACCGTCACCTATAGTTATGAGTTTTGAGAAATGACCAAAAGGACGAGAATGCAGATGTAAGTGGCTTAAATGATCTTTCTCTGCAGAGTGGCCTGGTTCTCCTTTAGAGATAGGCAGACAACTGAGAGAGACTAGGAGTAAACCCGCTGTATCAGAGTGCCACTAACCCTCTGCTTCTAGAGGAGTCAGTTATGGTGGTTAAGGCATCTGTTATAGATGCCTCCAGGACACCTCCCTGTGTAGGTTTTACAGACACAACTAGCTTGGAGGAGATCCTGGGGAAGACTCAGGGCTTGCTGGGTGGATTATATCTGTCAGATGGCCTGGGAACACCTTGGGATCCCACAACATGATTTGGCAAGTGTGGCTGGTGGAAGGGATTCATGGGCCTCACTGCTAGGACTGTTGCCCCCACAACCCAGTCTCAGATAAGAAAATAAAAGTAAAATAAGTGAATGGATTACTTGTAAGTTTATAATTTTGCTTTACTGAAACTTTTATGTGAATGTCATGTTATGTACTGATCTGGAACAAATAAAGATTTTGATTTAGCAAAGTATCTTGTATGATACATGAAGAAGCATGCAATCAGTGCATATGATAAAGAACTGGATACATGTTTTTTGTTCAGTTGGTGCGTGTGAGAACTCCAGCAGTCATTTTCTGGATGTATCACAGTCTAGTAAGTGTTATAACAAGAATGCGAAGGAAACAGTGAGTTACAATAGTCAAAGCTAGAAATAAGGAAAACATGCACAGGTGTTTCAGCATCACTCTTATTAAGCAATGTTGCAAAGGTGATAATAAGCATAAGCTGTTTGACATTATGTGTGGCTTTGTGAGGAATTGCCTTACTAGATAGCATTTTAAAAGATCTTGACCCCATGTTTTATTTTGTGTGTATAAAATCATATTCACCTTAATGAATAGCAAAAGCGCTTGTTTACTTACCAGTTTGTTTTCCGGGTGTACACAAGGGGCGAATGTGCATTGTCTGGTTTTTCCATTCAATGAGCCATCGAATAAAGACACATGACTACTCCTCACTGGCTTCCTCCCTCTGCTCTTCTAGTTTGACCATTAGGTTTCTAAATTGCAGTCCTGCAAAAATAGTGCAATCTACGTGTGAACTAGGTGGATTTTGGATGTGTGCACATGTGCAATACGACACGCATAAATAAGGTTCAGGCTGAAGGTTTATTTTTTTTAGTGTGAAGCAATTCAGTTTAGACTAAGAGAAGGTGAGATATGTTTTTTTCAGTCTTTGGATACGGCAGTTATAGTATTCCTGTTTTCCTAGGGCAAGCCAGCTTTCCCTCTGAGTTTTTAGAGAGAAAGTGGGCAATAAGGTTTTTTTTTTTGTTTTGATTACCTTGAGCCCTTTTTTGAACATTAATTGAACACATTGATTTTATTAAACATTGATTTTTCATTTTTTGTATGAAATACACCTTTTTGCTGCATCTATTGTGTCTGCCTCCCTTATTGTTACACGGGCTCTCGATTTTAATACTCAATCTCCCAAGCCTAAGGTGAGGAGGACCTGGGGCATGAAAGCGTCATAGATTATACACAACAAACCATCAATGTTAAGACTGAAGTGTGAAATCTTAGAGGCAGTTGACTTGGAGGCAAAAAACAGCACTTCAGTCTTATCAGCATTCAGTTTAAGAAAATTCACATTCAGCCAAATCTTTAAATCAGAAAAGCATTCCAGCAGAGAGTAAGGTGCCAGATCCATGTCAGACCCAGTATTAAGACAAATCTGAGTGTCATCAGCATAACAGTGGAAACTGAGACCATGTCGGCAAATAATTTGTCCTAAGTGGATCATATGAATTAGAACAAGAAGGGAACTGAGAACAGGTCCCTGGGGTACACTTTGGGGAACAGGGGCGGATAAGGATTTACGTTTACCGATTACAACAAAATTCTGTCTCTCAGAAAGATAAGATTTAAACAAATAACAGTGCCAGCAATGGCAATTGAGAAAACATAAATAAAACTAAATTATAATTTACAATATCAAAGGCTGCACTAACATCAAAGAGCAGAAAAATGTTCAGTGCCCCAGCATCAGCAAATAAAAGGAGACTTTTAACAACTTTTAAGGGAGGAGACTCAGTACTGGATAACATTCTAAAAACAAATTTAAAATGTTCATAAAGATCCTGCTTAGCTAAATATGTTTAAAGTTGCTTAGAGAACAGCCTTTCCAACACCTTTGCAAGGAGGAGGAGATTGAAGATGGGTCTTATTCTATCAAAACAGAATGGATCAGAATCAGGATTCTTGAGAAGGTGGAACAAAACCAGAAACTTGAAATACTGTATATTAATAAGATGAGAAATGGAACCAGATATAATTGATTCTACTACCTACATTTATGACAGAAGAATAATAATAATGAGTGGTATGCTTTGTTTAAATCATTCCCATATTTAAGTATATGTTTATGTACAGCCACAGAATGGAGTGTAAGACCTGTTTTTTGATAATTGTGTTTAATCCACCAATCTGTTTTTATCACCACATTATGCTTTGGGTTAAACCAAACTGCACGAATGAACAACAGGGACCTGTATGGTCCTAAGAGGGGTAAAGCAATTTAAGTATAGTACAACCAGTGAAATTATATCAAGATATAGTGTAATCTAGACAGGAGGGATTCGAAACATTCAATATAGAAGGCCTGCAAGGATCAATAGACCTCATATTCCAAAAAGATATAGAGCTTCTCTCCTGGGGTTTAGGACAGGGAAATCAAAGTTTACCTTCTACAAGTTTATTCTGTCCTTCTGATTTTGGACTTACGTACACATTTTACAAGTTTGTTGACATGTTTGATTTGTAAGTCAACCTCAGGAGATTGAGAATGAAAACACAGAAAGCTCATAATGACAAAGTGCAAGCAGAGAATGGCTTACTTAAACTATGTAGAAGAGCGTAAGCACAAATAAGCACTTTGCCATAACCTAAATTAATTTTCTACTGTGACAGAATGCAGAAACATTTTTTTTTTATCACAAAATACACAACACACACTAGGGAGAGAAGAGCAATAGAACAACACAAAGTAAGAAGAAAGATAAAATTGAAAGTAAATCTGGTTCATAAATAGAGGTGGGTCATCCAGTTGCCATGAGCACAAAAAAAAACACTGCTGCACTCACATCCCAACTTCTGTCCTAGTCTCTCTCCACAACTCTGCACCTACTATTGCCAGTAAAGCCCTTACCTACCTCTCCCCCCAACTTTAAACTCATGAGCACAATCATCATATTACAATTTTATAACCCATCCGTAAGCTACTTCTGGAGTCTTATGCTCTGAGAGTCCCAAAATCTTCTGTACAGAGATGCCCCTGACCCTGTATCTCTGAAATCCTCTGCTGAGTTAAAGTCCCATATGATCCTAATGTCTCTGACAATACCTGTTCTACACCATAGGGATCTGAGTGCCAAATATACCAGATGACTGCAACATACTGCCACATGAAGGCATGGGAGCCTCTCCGGCCATAGTAGCTAACCCCCATAACCTTTCTTTCCAGTCCATTCCAGTGTCTGGTTTTCCTAACATTACTGGAGCAACTGCTTGCACTCATATTGCAATAAGGGCACCTAGTGTGAGAATGAAAATTAAGCTACTAAGAATGAAGCTATTTGTGATAACAAAATGAGACTGTTAAATGTCATGGCTCTGTGGTGCATGGTGCTGCACGCAATGGCTGGTGAGAGGCTGTTCTACCATCCAGTAAAGCTCTGTAGCATTGTGATTGCTTAAGTAAGAGGTTGATTAGCATGGTCCTTATATGATAATGCATTAAATTTCTACAAATTTTTGTGATGCACCATTTGTTGGAAAGACAAATGCAATGCATTTTATCACTACATGCATTACAAAATACATTCCAATAGGCGGTACACTGCAAATGTTAATGCTGAGGTCTATGTTGATTACTTACATTTCAACCTGTCTTAGCACAGCTAGTATAATCAATAAGCTGGTTAAGTTTGCACATGATACCAAACTAGGTGGAAGGGCTGATAATGGGAAATCAGGTAAATTGTTGCAGAGGGACTTGGATAGCATACAGACAGTCAGATTTGTAGCAGATGAAATTTCACGTAAGCAATATAAACATGTTAGATTTAAATTTACAATGGAAGGTCTGAAAATTGAAAATACACTTTATGAGAAGGATATGAAAGGCATAGTGGACTTGTCACTATCTGTATCAAGACAATATACACATGTGATCTAGAAAAGTCCACTGACCACAAGACAAATTTGGGGAAATTTTGCACACATTGTATATGCTGATGCATAATGGATGTAGTCCAGGAACCTGCGGCCTATAGCCTTCCTTTTTTAACTTGGTTCAATTGTCTTTTATAGTGCTGTTCACTGAGTGAAGACTCAGAACAATCGCATATATTTACTACCATAATGTGACAGCAGTAAATTGCTAAAACACTCAACATTAACACACATGAACATTTCAAGTCATATAAAGTCCTTTATAAAAGCGATATAGCCAGCTAACATCAGAAGAGAAGAAACCAAACACTCCAGTTAACAACATTTCTGGAGACCATAAAGCACTTGGAATGTAAAATTGGTTTTAACAGAAAAAACTAAGGTTCTGATGACACCCCACTCCATCCTGGATATTCTGAAATATAAGTACAAAAAATAAATTAAACCCTTCAGTTGTTGATATCACGACTTTAGCACTCGTTTCTAAGCACAAAATTTAAAATGGCCCAAATATGAGGTGGGCCTTATAATTGACCATGGACGTATGACCCAGATATATAATTTGCTGTAGGGGCTTCGTTTCATCCTACTTGTTTACAAGCAAGAAATTATCAATTTGTAATCTAATATATGGATTCCACCTGTGCTTGACACATGCTTTAAACCGAGCAAAACACACAAGGCTTGTGTTAATCCACAATGCAAATCCAGCCTCCCTCATATGTATGCACGCTCAGTTCCCCTGCAGGCTCCTATACGTTTGCACAAGAACCATCACCCTCCTTAAAAGTTACAGCTGGAGGGTTTTGCACACATCATCTGAGAATTGAGTTGAAATTTTTGAGAAGGAGAGATTGCTGTGTCAATCAGCCTACTAATCCCTCCAAGACTTGTGTGTGTGTGATCATCACACTTTCTTGATTAAACATTTCTCAAAATGAAAGTGATGGCTCATGCGAAATGCTTCCCTTGTCACTCATTTTCTATTACACTCGCTTCTTTGTCTCCTGCTCACAGGCTCATTTGTTTCTGTGCTGCTTTCTGTAAGACTTCTCTGACTCGCAAGGTTATGTTTCCGCCTCCTCTTTCCCTTCTGGAATTAAGAACAGATTGAACCTCTCTGCTGCATCCAAATTTCTGTGGAGCTATGAGTCAGCAAAAGGGCAAACCAAAAACGTGCAGATACGCAAAATCAGCAAAGTGAACCGGAGGCATAAAAAGAGTCCCCTTTTTACCAGCCTTACCTTTAATAGACAAATACAGCATTTTTGCCTGTCATTTGTACTCTACCCAAGAGACACCATTTTTTCTGAGAAAATTTGATGACTGCCAGTTAATTCCACCACTCCCTATGAAAGATAATAACTGACACTGAAAAACCCCAACATTTGCTAAGAAGCATCATGACTGCGGAATAACTCCTTCATCTGTAGGAACGCAATCTGATAAAGATTTTCTCTGTCATTTTATCTCTGCCCCCTTGTGATTCAAGTGAGGCTTTCGTAATTTAGTTCTGCTCCTCTCCTCTGTCTGTGGGACACAGCTTTGAGAATTACGTCATTCAGTTCTGTTTCTTACAGTCACAATTTGTTTTGTTTACATTCTTTTTCTTTTCATTACAGAAGCAAGCAGGCTAAGACAAAAATCACATTAAAACACAGCAAACTTTGAGTCATGATGTAGTGGTTGATTAGGGTGCACAAATGTGATAACAGGCCTAAGCAAATTAAGCTATTCCATAAAACCACAATGAACTGGGCAGTTTTTAGGAATAAACACCCCCATGGGCTGATTCCTGGCATAAGTGAGCTAAGTAAGCACTTGTGGTCTTTGAGCAGTAAAAAACCCAAAAAATAGAAGAGAAGTGAAGAGAAGTTAGTATCTCAAAGTAAGTATCAGAAAGGCTAGAAATGGTTCTGGCACCTCCACCCCATAGCTGAGTGCTTTATTGCTAGAGGAGCTCTTTGACATAAGTGATGCAATGTATTCAGCTGCCTAATGCCAGGTTCGCACTACATCGTTACAATATGAAGCATCCATGAAGTTTAAGGGCAATGCACAAATACACAAAGTGGTGAGACCAGGACCTCACTTGTCTGCCCAAAAATAGGCATCATCCCAAATGTCCTAAATCTTTATAGATGAAGAATTTATTTACTGTATATAAGTGAAAAGAAGTACAAAATAAGGCAAGGCAAAGAAAAAGGCAACCCCAGGGAAAGAAGTCCAATCAGTTATCAAAAATCAGAAATCACAAAAATATTCAGAAAAACAGGGAAATCAGAACTATACTCACAAAGAACTGTAACACACAGACTTCAAAGACACTCCGAAGGAATCCATCTATTTTACCTGAATATAAAGGTGGACGGCGGTCCTGAGAAGCAACGTCATGGTGGCCATGCCTCTTGTGGGTCCTCCCTTTATGATCTCTGTTTTTCATAAATTATTAATATCTTTTCTAAACTACATTTCTGACAATCTATAAATGGAATGTGGGGTTTTTGCATGCAAGAATTCCAACAATTTGGACAGTTGTGCCACATTTTAAAGGTACATATTCCCTGGTAACAATGCCTAGAATGCCCTGCTCATTAGTGACCTCATCAAAGTGAAAATCTGAACACTTCAAGGGTGTCTGAGTTTGATGGACAAGTATTATTTTGCTTCTATATAAAAAAAAGGTTTTTTATTTTGTTTTTGTATTCTGATTTTTAGTTCTCTGTTTTATTTCTAGACCTTGATCAAGCTGACTCCCAGTTTTGACCCTTGCCCATTCGCTGACTACGATCCTCCCAGTCATTTTTTACCATTTATTTTTACTGTCTCTTGTAAGTCAGTACATCACCCACGGAATGCAAAGAACACTTTCAAACAACTTACACTAACAATCTCAATATACTATTACTAAATAAACGCAACAATATTATCAAAAATTGCCTAAACCAAAACACACATAAAAATAATAATGAAAAAACTATAAAAATAGCAAAGAATGGACGGTAAACCAAGGAACAAACCCTAGTTGTAACATACACTATGCTAGCATTTTAGATCTTATTTGCTAGTTATTTATTTATTTATTTATTGTTTTTTATTTTTTTAATGGGAACAAATATTTATTGAAAATAATGAAGAAACAGGTTGTGTGTAATTAAAAGATTAAAATGGAGGAATGTATTTAAATAGACCCTGCATGGCTAATCAAAAAGAACACCAGTCTACAGCCATACTAAATAAGACACGTCAGTGACAACACAAGACAAGGCAAGGCATCGTAGATTGGTGACCAAAAGCCATTCCCTGATGTTGGGACCAGATGCTCCACTGATAATCAATGCTGAGAGCTCAGAATAATCAGGTTACAGGAAGAACATTTTCAAGAAGCAATAGAAAAAAAGAAAAAAGTTGATTTTCAGTAAAATACTAGTGCCAGTTTGGCAGTGATGGCACCCTGGGACAACAACTTTTGCTGGGCTGGACAAGAAAGAGTATGAAATGGTCCATGAGATTGAAAATGTGTGAGAGGAATTTGGACAGAGAGAATTAATGAGATGAGATTTGACACAAATATCCAATACTGAGTGACAGAGGGTCAGTCACAAAACTTGCGGAGGACGGTTCAGGAAACATTTAAGAAACAGAATTGATAAAAAAGGGTTAATGGATAAAACCATTGGAAAGGGGTAAAATACAAGTGATGAACAAATTAAACTGAGTGTCATGGAAACATCTTTGAAATTGATGACTAAACATTCCAACCCACAAACTCCTTGGTTGAACATACAGTAATTATGTACAAAGATGATTCTTGGGATGACAGCAAACAACAACATTTATATATGTAGCACATTTTCATACAAAGTTGTATGAAAAAAAGTTAATTAACAACAAAACAGGTCACTAATTAAGAAAAGGGTTAGAATGAAAACCTGCAGCCACTATGATCCTCCAGGACCGGAGCTGGGCACCCCTGTCTTAAAATCCTTAGTCAGCTCTTTAGATTTGACGATGTACCAATTAGGGGCAATTATTTTCAGAATATTTTTTTCCATTCCCAAAATGAGCTATAGTGACTCTTGACTTGTTCCTAGCAACTGTGTCTTTACTATGTGCTTGGATGCTGCATGTACAGTACTTACATGACCTTTTTTGTGTGTTTTTTTATATCTTTATAATTCTCGCTTTAAAATTTGGTCTTACTTTTACTAGTTATTACTTTCTTCAGACTGCTGATCATGATGAAAGGATATGTTGCATGTGTAAATCCATTCTGTCTCCATGATGAATGAGGTGATCCGAATGCATGAGGAAAGTCAAAAATGATATCCCACTGGAATATAAAAAGATAATGTAGAACAAATGAATAATCATATCCTACTGTGATGGTGTGTCACCACAGATCCATCGTGGACAAAGGAATTTACTAATGTGCATTGAGATTTTGCCTGTAAAACATCTGTGTCCTTTGTGAAGGCTGGCAGATTAGGAAAGCCCTGTGACTGAGACCCCTGGTTTATCAATCTCCACATTGGTCTGACATATCAGCACAGAGCCTAAATGCCAAACTGCTCCTTTTATACGTAAAAGAAGACAAAAAAAGTGACAGCTCCCAGTTTTGAGAATAGATGAATTTCTTTGGTACATGCGGTTTGCTAACAAGCATGTGAGTAAATGAAAATGTACCATTGGTGACCTCTGCCTTGTTTGAAATCAAAAGCTGCCGTCCTGATGCTGAGCTGCAGGGTGCAAACTTCACATCTCATTTGAAGTGATATTTACCAAAGGGAAATGTAATTACTGTTTTTTTTCTTACTGGAGCAATACAGGCCCTGTGGCATAAGACAGAAAGAAAAAAATACAAATAAGAAGAAAAAACCACATAGCATTTGAGCCATCATACATGTTAACTGGTTGTAGAAATAAGGACAGGTCTTTGGAAATAATATTTTTACATTACAGTATCATAGTCATTGGGGCAGTGGTCTGGGCTTCAGGGTAATCGTCACTGGAAAAGCGGGACAGGCAATTGATGATTAATATTGAACTCAGGTTGGATGCATTTTTCAGTTCTATTGCAAAAAACAGATCTAGTTGCATAACTTTATTAAAAATACAGCTGAGATGGCCAAACATTGACATTCACATAGGCTAAAGACTTTCATTACTCCAAGCATCTCAGCATGTCATGATATCATGCATTTCCTTAAGTCAATTAGGGTATCTACTTTATTTCCTTAAGTGTTAATTTCACAATGACGGCTAACAGACAGATATATTTCAAACTTTATTTACTATATTAGATTTTCAGTGGGCTTACATACACTTTGTTGATATTTGGCATTGACTATAATTGCATGACTTGAATCAAAGGCTTTGGGTCACCTTTCACAAGCTTCTTACAGGAATTTTTGCCCATTTCTCCTGACAGAAGTTTGTGGGCTTCCTTGCTCGGACATACTTTTTCAGTTCAGCCAACACAATTTCTATGGGATTCTGGTCAGGGCTTTGTGACGGCCACTCCACATTCTCCTGGCTGTTCTTAAGCCATTTTGTTACAACTTTGGAAGTATACAGCACCGGTATACAGAACGGTCATGATATCCAAAAATTTTGGGGGGTCCTGTGAAGTCTCAGGATGTCCCACAGGGCAACTTGATCAACAGAGTTGAATGCTTTCCTAAAAATGATAAAAGCTGCGCTTGATGAGAATCCTCAGGGCATAGTTTGTGATCAATGGTAGACTTCTTAGGCGTAAAACCAGACTGTTCCAGTCACTGGTAGGTGAGCAAGTGATCACAGATCCTATTCAGGATGACCCTAGCAAGGACCTTACCCAGCACCAAGAGCAGTGTTATCCCCCTGTAGTTGCCACAATCCAGGAAATCACCCTTCCCTTTCCAGTTAGGGAAAACAAGTCTTGTTTCCAGTCAGTTGGGATCATGCCCATCTCACAGATGGAAGCAAAGATTGCTTGCTATGCCAGGAGGATAGCCTGGAGAAGTTCACCCTGGATACCACAGATCCCTGCAGTCTTTCCTACCCTCAGCTATTTCACCACCTGTGCAATCTCAGTGAGAGTTGGTGATTCACAGCTAATAGGAGGATCAGCCTCAAGATCTCAGAGATATCCAACATCCTAGCCAGAGAATCAGCTTTAAACAGCTGCTCAGAGTAGCCAGCTCAGCAGGTCACATCTGCACCATCATCTGTATGAACCGTTCTGTTACCTGCCCTGACTATGGCTCTCCAAGAATCAGATTTGGATGAGCATAATACTTCGATTCCTCTGTAAGCAGGACGTGGGCCACTAGACCACAGATGGTGTGTCACATGCTCACAGATTCCTCTAGCAAAAGACTCTTTATCTGCCCTCTGAGCCCTTGCAGCCATCAAGCCATGCACTGCGACTCGTCTCGATAATATCCAGGGTGCCCGCAAGATGAAACACCTCCTTCTCAGAACACTGGAAACACCAACACAACCCAATTTTAAAGCACTCATTTTGACTATGGTTTTATCCTTGGCATTATGGAATATTTATTGTTATTTATTGTATTTTAAATTCCTCACTGATCACTGTATTTTACGGGAATATTTATTTATTGAAAAATTCGAATAGACTGTACTGCACTTTTATTTGTAAACTTTGATGTTGATTGAAATGTCACAATGCACATTTGCACAAACATTTGTTGTTGTATGTATTCAATGTCCTAGACATTCTGGTCAGGACTAACAATATCTGGGTTTAAGAAGAAAATGCCAAGGCTGCAGGCAACCTCTGCATCACAATATCTCTCTTTATATAAAATCCAACATCTGTCTGTCTGTCTGTTTGTATGGCTGTCTGCTTTCACGAGAGAACTACTTAACGGATTTAGATTTTTTTTTCTATAATTTACTTGAACATTCCAGTTGATTTTGTGACTTCTCTCATCGCACTAAGTATCATAGTTTGCTTGCAGGAGCAATTTATTCATGTGACTCTGAGAGAGAGGCCGCAGGCAGAGGGTAGAGGGAAGCATGACATTAGGAGTGGGGAGCCAGACGTTGCTCTTCTCACTCACACGCCAGCCTCATTTCAAATCTCTCTACCTCTTGCCACGTTTTGGAGAGGACCTTGCCTCCGCTTAGCTAGCAATACCTATTTGTTTATTGATTTTTAAAGTTTGTCCTGTTTCACTACTACAAGGGTGGTGCCGCATGAGATGGCTAGTAGTAAATAAAGAAATAAATATGTCTCTTACTACTTATGAAAATAAAGCTGATGCCCTAATTGACTTAATTGTATGAGGTAATGGAAAGTTTTGGCCTCAACTGCAAATTGTTATGATATTTACTGCCTTTTTTATTACAAGATTATTGTGTGATTATCCCTTCATACATCCATTTTTGCATACCCATTCTTTTCTTGTCAAGGTTACAGAGAGATTCAAGGGCACACAAGAACTCACCTCAATGAAATTCTAGGCCATCATTGATTAATGTAATGTGACAAGTGCCAAAATAAAGGATGTCACTTTTATTACCCTTCTTTGTAAAATCTGCAGTGCTTAAACTGTTTCATGCTCCATTACCATCCTCCCTACCCAGACTATCACTAAAAAAATAAATAATATGACAAGTAACATCAAACTCCTTACTCTCTCCCTATATTTCTCGTTCTTTTTCTCACTCTCCTAATATCTTCTCTCTCTTCCATCGTCTTTCATTGTACGCTCTCTGTCTCTTACTTCTCTTTGAGGATCTAACCATCTTCACACCCTCCCTCTCAGCAACAGTCATGTCTCACTAAGCAGCTTTTATTTGTCCCAACAACATCTGTGGATAACAGGTGGCAGAAAGCACCTGTCCTTGATTGGCATGTTACAATAACTATTTCAATAACTAAAATCATTGTCAGTCAGTATTATCAAAATAGTCATACTTCAGTTCAGAAGTGAAATAAGCAAGCAAAAAAGGAATGTGAAAGGACAACTTCAGAACGATTTTGACAAGCACATGTCATTCTCTACAGCTCATCAAATCCTTTTCCTTCAACCACACCCAGTAACTGTCATTATGAAGTGAAAGCCCTCAAGGCCCTGTACTATAATTCTAGAGACATAGGAGGATCCTACTAAACGGATGTCCCAAATAAAGTGACATTGAGTGTATTTTTTTACACAGAGAATGGTGGAGTCCACTGTTCTCTGTGTGAAAAAATACATTCAGTGTCACTTTATTTGGTACATTAATTTAGTAGGACCCCCCTTTGTCTCTAGAATAGCCAGTAGTATTTGGGGCATGGGCTCAACAAGGTGCTGGAAACAGTCTTTAAAGATGTGCTCACTCCACAGTGTAATGAATTTCAGCAAATTGTTGGGCCACATTTTCATGCTGTTAAATTCCAATTCAACCAAATTTGATGCACTGACTAGAGATCTTGGGACACTGCAGGTCACTGGAGTTTATCCAATTTGAGGTGATGCATGCTTTTTTCTTTCATATGCAGATAGTGTCCGTCTGAGTGAGAGTAGCCTTTTGTTTTGTATCTTGCCACATAAAGCACGAAAAAGGGGGAGCACACTTTCAATAATCTACACAAAAGGCCAGACCAGCCCTAAATTCTGATCTTGGTAGTCGTTTTGGTTCTTAAGTTTCCAATTGTCTCAGTACAGTAACAAAGAAACTCTGGAGTGGTTCACGCGACAGGTGAATGTGATCTGATAAGTTGATTACAGGAAATACTGTGCATTATGGGAAACATTTCTACCAGTAAATAGGTAATATCTGTATTACACATGCATACAATGCCACATAAAATAATTCACAAGAGAAGCAGTCAATCAAAATACCCCTAACAGCCGATTCAACCTCGGGGCTTTTTCTCTCTCATGATTGAATCAGATAGCAATCGACCAAAATCAAAAAAGATAAATAAACATGTGATTGACAAGATCAAATCAACCACATATAGAATTTGTGAGAAACGAACTCCTGATGTGACCAGCGATGAAATCCACTAATATTACGCTGCAAAAGTGGTATGGGTAAGTGGGACATTCTCCCTCTTAATGTGATCGCACTTCTGGCATGATGCAGACACTGCAGGTGCATTACATTTGAAATGAATGATGAGCGCTGTGATAATGGGCTGTGCTTGTTCAGGATAAATTGTTTTAGGGAAGTGATCCGAGAGCAGACAGACATATCTGTAACATGGCAAGGGAGACTTTTCAAGCAAGCCCTTGGCCTCTTTTAGAGTACTTGTTCAGCCCTTTCAAAGGTTCTATGTCTACTGTGACATGTAAGATTTCCAGAGGTAAGACTTGTGGGCTATATTTATAAAACAAGGCTAATAATTTAGGAATTTCCAGTATCAACTTGTGCACCAATATAAAAAGAACATTGGATGTTAAAGTGCCTTTCATGAACACTTTTTTACACTAAAACACTAAGAGTCTAAGTTGATGACTTCCCATT
Source organism: Polypterus senegalus (assembly GCF_016835505.1). NCBI lineage: Eukaryota > Metazoa > Chordata > Cladistia > Polypteriformes > Polypteridae > Polypterus > Polypterus senegalus. The sequence continues at coordinate 44,178,480 of NC_053164.1, forward strand.
CGATTCCATTTCTTCAAGTGAACCAACTAGACGTTTTTAACAGTTTTTGGACGCCTGTCCTGAATAGAAAATTAACATAACCACTGACAAATGTTTAACAATCAGGCTGAACTCTACTGCTTGTGTGCATTCAGCAAATAAAGACTGCTGTTTGCTGGAAAAAATTCAAAAATTGAAGCAGAACTCACTGAGTGGTGCAGAGCCGCAGGCCTTCAGACACAATGATATTGATCTACATATTCAAGGAGAGTGGCAGTGCACAAGGATGTTTTTTCATCAATCCCTGTCCAGCCCCCAGCTGTTTTTAAACCTACTCTTGGCAGTCTTGAAGGAATATGTGGTTTTTAAAAGAGAATTTTCCTCTTTTTCAATGACTATCGGCAAGATACCTCTGGTTTTCGGAAAAATGACAGATTTCAGGGGTGAGTCATCTTCAACTCCTACTTACCAGCCTTCTGGTCCTTATATTCCAAAGAAAGAAGATATAGATTAAAAATAAAATCATGCTGAATGATGTGTTGTAAGTTCATTTTAAATTTATCAGAACAGTACACCGCCTATCTACTCCAACTAAGTCCCACCTCAGGACATAGTCTGTGACCTTTACTTTTAAATTTGTATGTTTAATATGCCTATGTAGTTCAAATCACAAAAGATTATTGGTAAATACCGATGTCATTATTTCCCAGTGCAAGCATAGCAGCAAAGCAAGGATCTGACCAAGCCACACATTGAGCAAAAGTGTAATGGGAGTTTACAGTACTGACAATGTAAAGGCCATTAATCTCCTCCACTTTCAGTGCCACACATTCCAGTATTATACAAGTATTGGAGCATGTAGAATGTGAAGTGGAGACCTCCCCAGCCTCCAAGGAAGTAGAATTGCAATTAAAGCAAATAATTCATATATTTTCCTTGTATGGTTATCTGACAACTTTGTGTTTAAAGTGTAACTGTATGCAAGAGTATGTAGTCCCTTGTGTAAGTATTAAGTGTATGCAGTCTCTTGGTGTGCACATGTTACAAGAAATAAATCTTATGTGTTACTTATAAAATAAACCACATAAAATAGGAAGAATAAATAAAGGGAGAATGATGCAAACGATAAACTAATATGTTTTGACAGACTCTTTCTTATTTCCCTGTCTCGCAAGTCTAATATGGGTTATGGATCTCAATCTCAATGGTACACTCAATCGCTCTCCATGTTGTAATGCTTGGTCTCTGTAACATTCATATGTAAACAGCACATTACAGGTTGGTCTCGTTTATAACCCACTTTATTAGGTAAGTCAGAACTTGTACAGTAAAATGTATGTTAATTGGAAATCTGCAACAATGCATACCTGTAATGCTTTATTACTTAGTTTACTCTAGAGAAACCACTCTCCTAGAGAATGCTTTCTTCTGGTGGCAGATGGAGGAAATCCTGGGAATGGAATTGTTGTGAATATTCATAATAATAGCAGCAGCCGTGAACCAAAGGCCAGTTGTCCTGAGGTAACAGGGCTCTTGTTGTCGAGCTAATCACCCAGACAGGGTAAGAATGATTCAGAGACATTAAACAAGCCTTGAAAGTAGATGTTCTAATTGGTTGAAAACACTGGCAAAGAAAAGGTTAAGAATTAGAATATAGAATTTACCAATATTAACTGGTAAAGAAAGAGAGATAGTAGAAAAAATGGAAAGTACAAGACCCAAATACTAAGAATATCTGAAATAAAAATGAAGGGGAGAGGAATAATAAATCTAGACAAAGGATATAGCCTAAGATATTTGAGATCTCCAATAGAAAGTAGAGCGTTGGCAGGAGTGGGGATAATTGTAAATAGTGAAATAGAAAAGAAGATAACAACAGGGGAACCTATAAATCCAAGAATAATGATGATGAACGTATGAGTGACATAAGGTATCCGAAAATAGTGTTTGAAATGAAGGGTGAATGAAAATGATTAAGGGAAAGACCAAGAATGGTATGGGAAGAAAATGTCAAAGAAGCAGCCAGAAAAAGAGGGATGACAGATAAAGATCCTGGTAAAAGACATAAAATTATATAATCAATGGCTCAAGACACTAACACCATATGGTCCAAAAGGACAATATAACATAAGAAAATACTTATTTTACAGAAAAAGATTTAAAATGTATTAACACTGGAATCCCTGAAATCTATGAAAAAACTTGTAAATCGGCGCCACCTTAAATCCCATCGCACCTCTCCATCAGTGTCTTTTGATTTGTAAATGCATCAATCAGCACAAGCAGCAAGCAGCCTGTTGTCTCCTTCCCCACCTTGACGGAGCTCAACTCAAGGTCTCCCAGCTCAAGCCAAGGCTCCTTATTTGCAAGTGATGTGAGGTGCCTGGAGTTGTATAGGGTAAATAATACAATATACCGTTATTTGTAATACATGTATTTCATGTGTGTTCCGTGTCTGCAAAGATCTGGGTAAGTTTAGGATGAAAGGAAATGCGAGGCAAGAAATGCTGAACATACCTAACACAGAAACTTTTTCCATGTTATACTAATAATGACGTGAAGTGCATAATATATGAAGACTTTAGTCCAAATATCAAATAAGCAAGTGTGCTTTTATTCAAGAATATAACCAATGAAAAAAAAGCATTTTATTTACATGTGGCTGTCAATGAGTTAAAAACTCAAGCTCAAATGTCAATCGACAGCAAGTTTATATGTATTCTTGAATGGTGCAGAGGTAAGAACTGCTGCCTTATAACCCTAAAGGTCCAGGTTTCGAGACCGAATGCTCCGCATTTTGAGTAGGGAGCTGCTATTAATATTATTATTATTTCTACAATATAATAAAAACATAAATTTGATTTGAGTAGGTAACACCCAGTGTAAGTTTTGGCTACTTGTAAGTTAGCACTTGTTTTTTTTAGTATTCAGTCTTATTCTCTCAGTGACGTTCATGTGGTACAACGAACTTACCTCTCCCTCTCTCAATTGATGGCATTTATCTCCATTCTTTTCACAACAGCAGTGCTGTGGCTGATGCCTGCTTAAAACTATTTGAATTACCGGCAATCAAAGATATGATGTCCTGTGACCACTATCGGACTGGACAAAGGCAGGACCGTTACAACAAATAGCTTTTTCACAGCGCTTTCGCTGGCTAATAGACAGCTCCGCACCACAACGCAACTCTGTTTGGCACCATAAGTAAAATGGGACTTCCACCTGCAGCTAAAGTCACTTCAGTAGGCGAGCAATTCACCACGCTAATGTTTAGATATTGCAGCGCTGTGCTGACGGTGTACCTGCCCAAACTTTACACCAGCTGTTACAGACTGAAACCAAAGGCTTCTTCTTTTTAGATAGATAGATAGATAGATAGATAGATAGATAGATAGATAGATAGATAGATAGATAGATAGATAGATAGATAGATAGATAGATAGATAGATAGATAGATACTTTATTAATCCCAAGGGGAAATTCACATAATCCAGCAGCAGTATACTGATACAAAGAAACAATATTAAATTAAATAGTAATAAAAATGAAAAAATGAAAAAAACTTTAAGTAATGTTAGCATTTACTCCCCCGGGTGGAATTGAAGAGTCTCATAGTATGGGGGAGGAACAGTCTCCTCAGTCTGTCAGTGGAGCAGGACGGTGACAGCAGTCTGTCACTGAAGCTACTCCTCTGCTTGGAGATTTTGGGCAGGTAAGTAAGTTTGGGTTCAGAACCCTCAAGCTTTTTTGGTACCTTAAGAGACAAAAATGGAAAGGAAATGTGTATTAGTCCTCTTCTTTCTTTAGCATGTCTAGGACTTTGTCTCTGAATGACATGAGGATGTACCTGCAGATTTTCTAGAATGACATATTGTATTTGCTCAATACAAGGTGATTTCTGGTAAACCAAAGAGCATATTTCACGCAGCACACGACGCATCAAGTTTTCTGGGTTGCCTTGTTTATGTGAATAACTGAAAAAGTCCCAAAAATGAGAAATGGAAGGCTATTCTTAAGTATACACTTCTTATTATAGGAAATATAACAGCAATAAGAGAAATACCTGAAAGAAATTATTATCTCGATGGTCTTTAGGGAATAGAGGTGTAGTAGTCTCATCTCTTCCTCCTTTCCCATCCTAGTGTTGCTGTTATTGTCATACAGCTCTGCCATTGGCATGTGGCTGGAATGGAGTTTTCCAAAAACTTTGTCACATTTCCCACCCCTCTCCAAGTTCTTCATCTTGGAGAAAAGACTATGCACACAGATTCCTCCTCAAATTGATATTTCAAGCTGTCTTAATTCTTTTCCAACTTGTGTCTGTTATTCCAATCATATCGGTGCAGGTCTTTGAAGAAGAGTTCCCTTAGTCGCATTCTGAAGATCTTCCGCTGTTCACTCATCTGTCGTCTTCATTTCGTTTGAAAGAAGTAGCACAGCTTGACAGGCAGCAAAGCTTTTCAATGCTTCAACTGAGGAGACTACATATTTCATCTCTAGTTGCAACATTCCTTTGTGCTGGTTTCATTTTTACTAAAGAGCCCAGCAACCACACAAGTCTAATAATACAAACCTTGCTAAACACTTGCTTATCTAACAACAGACTTTTTAACTTTTGTTCACTCAAACTTTTCCTTCAAAATCCCAACCTACTGTATGCATATTCAACTTTGGGCACACACTATGATTAATAAAGGAACACAGGATACTCATATCGATATAACAGAAGTAAACCTAAATTAATGTTTGGTACTTGATTCTTCCTAACTGATTAAAATTTTATGTATTCAGCGTTCTCTGCTTCCACTGGTCTTTCATTCTTCAACTCTTCAAGTCCTGAAAGATGATGTGTTGTGTGGCAGTAATGTTTTCAACTGACTGCAAAAAGTAAAGGCCCTTATTTTTTGTTTAGATGGTATAAAAGACGAAGACAACATTTAATTAACTACACAAGAAATCTATCCCGAGGATGTTTTATCGGAACGAAAAGAGCAGCATTTGACACAGTACACATGTCAAAAGTTTGGCTGCCCTGCGATTAAAGGCGAGTGTTTCTTCTTTCTGTTGTGTTTCTGCTGAGTGCTACATTTTTGTGGCATTCTTATCTCTTGCTTGACTTTTCTTTGTAGTAAGCATTTTTGTTCTTTATTGTACCAAGACATATTTTAATTTGGAGGACAGATATACTTGCTTGCATTGGTCTGAATGCTCAGAAATAAGTATACCTATTTTGAGAATTGTTATTATGTTTCTTTCTCATTTCTGACTTCTTTGCATAGATTGCTTTTTACGTTTTATTTCTTCTGGCAAACTACTGCCTGGCTTATTAAGGGTTTTGCAGGGTGGCCTTTGAAACTCGAAGTCTTGCAAAATGTGTGTATGCGGAAACTTCTGTTGTGCATAGTTATTTCTGTTATCACTGGGTGAACCCTGCAATTCATTGGGTTTCATCAAGTTTTTCTTTATTAGCTTCAAACATAACCCCACACTGAATGAAGGTAAATTAAAGATTGATTTGCACCAAATTCAGAAAGTATCCAGACCAATTAATTTCTTTAACATTTTGTTATGCTCTGCAGTGGGCTGTCGCCCTACCCGGGGTTTGCTTCCTGCCTTGTGCCCTGTGTTGGCTGGGATTGGCTCCAGCAGACCCCCGTGACCCTGTAGTTGGGATATAGTGGGCTGGATAATTGATGGATGGATTTTGTTATGCTGTAGCGTTATAATAAAGTCCGTTTTAAATTCTGTTTTCCCACATCAAGCCGCACACAATACCCTAGAATGACAATGGGAAAACAGTATTTTTTTAAGAAAATTTTGCAAATTTATTTTAAAATTTAAAAAAAAACTCAATGCTTACATTGACTTGAGTATTTAGCTCTTTTACTATGGCATTTGAAATATGGCTCAGGGGCATTTTATTCTAGACATCTTTGAGATTTTTCTACACCTTGTTTGGTGTTCATCTGTGGTCAGTTGAATTTGTTGTTCATATTAGGAAAGGGACACACCTGTCTACAGAAGGGTCCCACCTGTCTACAGAAGGGTCCCATAGCTAAAAATGTCTATCGGAGCAAAAACCAAGCCATGAGGTTGAAGGAACTGTCTGAAGAGCTTAGAGAGAGGATTGTGTTGATGAACGGATCCGGGGGCTTGTCCAGGATCTTTTTTGAATATATTTGTGCTTTGGCCAGACTGCTTTTGATTGTCATGTGTTGGCTTTGGAAATTACCTCAGCATTTTTTTAAGTGGCATTGGACCTTTTAGATGTTTGGTGCATTAGTAATTGCTCGGAAGTCCTCTTACAATAAATTCTTGCAGTATTGAAGGTTCCCAAGATCACAATGGCCTTCGTAATTCTTAAATGGAAGAAGTTTAGAAAAACCATGACTCTTTCTGGAGGTGGCAGTCCACCTAAACTGAGCAATCATTGGAGAATGGCCTTGGTAAGAGAGGTAACCAAGAACTTTATAGTCATTCTGGCTGAATTCTAAAGAAGCTGTGTGAAGATGGTAGAAACTTCCAGGACCACCATCAATGCAAAACTCCACTAATCTGGGCTTTATGATAAAGTGGCCAGTTTAACTAACCTCAGTTAAACAGATATAGTAATCAATTTGGAGCTTGCAAAAAGGCATCTAAAACACTCTTGAACTGCAAGAATTAAGAATCTCAAATCTGATATAACAAAGATTAGCATGATGTCTGGATGAAACCAGGTGCTGTTCATCACCTGCACAATAGTGTAGCATGATGGGGCCAACATCATGCTGTTGTTCAGCATCAGGGACAGGAAGATTAAAAAGGGTTGAGGAAAAACTGAACATGGCAAAGTACAGAGATATCTTTAATGAAAACCTTCTCCAAAGCACTCTGGACCTTAGACTGGGCTGAAAGATCACCAGGGCAATAATCCAAAGGCCAAAACAAAGATAACACAGTGGCTTAGAAACCACTCTGAGAATATCTTTGAGCTGTCCTGGCAAAGCCTGGACTAGATCCAATTGAACATTTCTGTAATGACTTGAAAATAGCTGTCTACCTGACGGAACTTCATAAGATCTGCAGAGAAAGGCAACAAATCCCCTAATTAGGGTGTGTGAAACATGTCATGCCAAACCCAAGGAGATTCCAGGCTATGATCTGTGATCTGTGTAAAAGGTATGAATATTTACATCCATATTACATTTAATTTTTTGATTTTTAATAAATTTTCAAACATAAACTGCTGTTTTCTCTTTGACATGCTTGCCTGTTGTGAATGCTATAGGAAAAAATGAACTTAAATGATTTTAGCATAAGCATGCAACGTAACAAAATGTTTAAACAGTGAAGAGACCTGAATGCTTTCTAAATGCATTGTACCTGTCTTTATGGAAATGTCTCATTTGCAGTCACTTTATTTTGATTATAGGCTCCTGTTTCCAGCAAAGCACAATTCCAAAAGACAGAAGAGTTTGCTGCAGTAGTTATAATATTTAACACTAGAATTACCAAAGACTTAAAAAAAAACTTGTAAACCCGAGTAAACCCTATCCCTTAAATCCCTTCGCACCTCTCCATCAGCATCTTTTCTCTTGTAAATGTTTCGACCAGCACAAGCAGCAAGCAGTCTGCTATACCATCCCCACCACCACCGCAGAAAGGGCAAGAAGTTCTCTCAGCTCAAACCTTGATTATCTTGGAGTGAAGTGCTGGAGTTTTAGAGGGGAAATAATAGATCGTTATTTGGAATGCATACATTTCATGTGTGTTCTGTGTCTACAACAATCTATATAAACACATCATTAAAACAGAAATGTTTTTCATGTTTAATTAATAAATGACAAAATGTCGACATGAACTGTATAATTTGTGAAGGATGAAGTCCAAATATCAAATACTGTAAACACTTTCACAAAAGTTGCAAGTATAATACCACAGCTTCTGTGGTGCAGCGATAAGAACTGCTGACTTGTAATCAGGAGGCAGCAGGATCGATTCTGGGTGTCTTGCAAATTTAATGTATTGTGAGCTGCTCTTATTGTTAATATTATACAATAAAAACATACAATTGATTTGTATATATAACAGCCGGTGTAAATTTATAGTACTTGTAAAAGTTAGCATAAGTAATAACATCTCAGCTAATGTTATTTGTAGGCAAAACTTATTTGCTAATAAGATGTTAAATGAATTAGTATAGTATAGTATAGGTAAGTTTAATACCTTTAATCATTTGCATAATTTGCATGATGCGGTCATGTCTTTGTGGGGTTTTCTCCAGATGTGGGTTTTTATCCCCCTTAATACCAAAAGATGTGCCGTTGCTAAACTGGCCAAGTACAAATGGGAATATGCAGATGTGTGTGCCCTGTGATAAACTAGCACCCTGTACACTGTTAACACCTACATGGGTGCCAAGTCAATGTCAATTTATTTATATCGCACATTTAAAACAACATAGGAATGCTGTGGCCAAAGTGCTTTACAATAATAGAATAAAAGAAAATAAACAAATAACATAAATAGAAATAAAATATAAGAACATAAATAAAATACATAATAAATAGAAGTAATGTTATATAATCATAATAAGGGAACCATCAGTATTCCTGAAGGTCAAGGAATGCAAGTGAATAGAAATGAGTCTCTAATCTTGTTTTGAACAGTTCAGTTGTAGACGACTCCTTTATGTAATGAGGTAAAGAGTTCCACAGGTGAGGGGCAGTCAGTCCATCTTTTTTCCAACACCGTTCAGTAGTTCGACAGGCGCGGTGCAGCGATCGCGTAGTTTCATTTAGCCAGGAAGCTGGTCTTCCCTTATTACTGCGTATCTTGGGCAGAGCAATTGAGTCTAAAACCATTTTACAGGAAGAATTAAATTTTAATACAGAATCATTGATACCATTATTTTGGACATGCACACCAAGACTAGAGAAAATGGCTTTAAAATCGGATATGATAGAAGAATTTAAAAAGCGTGAGCAGCATGGGGGAGAGCTATTAGTCAGGACATCAACAGTAATATTTATATCCATCATTATAGAAAAGTGATCAGTGAAAGGAACATCGCATAAATCAATATTATTAACTGAAATATCATGAGTAAGAACAAGATCAAGGGTGTGACGGTGAGAGTGAGTTGCCATATTAACATGCTGCATAAAATTAAATGAGTCCAATAATGATAAAAAGTCATTAACCAAAGGTTTTGATTGATAACAAACGTGAATGTTAAAATCACCAAAAATAAATACTTTGTCATGGGAGAGGGTGATATCAGCCAAGAGATCAGAGAATTCAGAAATGAAGATATCATTAATTACAGGAGGTCTATAAACTACGGCAAACAACAAAGAAGGGGAGCTGCACACTTTGAAAAGTTGCACTTCGAAGCTACTAAACGGACCCTTTGTAAGGCTCCAACACAAGAACATACTTTTAAAAACAGTGGCAATGCCCCCTCCACAGCGAGTCATACGGAGAGTTTAAAAATGAATAACCTGATGGTACCAAGTCAGTAAAACATGAAGAGTCACCATTTATAATCTATGTCTCAGTGATGAAGAAAAAATCCAGATTATTTGAGGTAATAAAGTCTTGCAGAATAAAATGTTTATTAGACACTGATCTCATGTTCAAGAGAGCAGCCTTGATAGAGGAAAAAGAGCTCATTGCGGGCTGAGCACAGGTGAGCGTGCAAAGATTAGCAGCGTTTACTGGCCGATTGCATACCAACGAGAAGTGACGCCGCCTTGAAATGGAGAAATTAAATCCGGTATCCAGCGCCCATGGACCAGGGATGGAGTCCTGTGCAGGAGAAGATGGGTCATAGATGACTCGCAGGCATCGGGAATCCAAGCTCTGGGACTTGTTCCATGACAGCAGCGGGTGCGTTTGCGTCTCCGAGAGGCATTCAGCTCAATGATACAGGTAAACACCGGCGTCCAGGTGAAGAAGTCAGGAGATGAATAAAACAAAGTTGGAGGTTCACATAATATCCCAACAGGAGATGAAATTTGAGAGGAAAGCAAGAAAGAAAATATGTTAAGTAAAGAATCACGATCGTAGGACAGTGGTCGTTGAGATAAACTAATACAAAAAAACAAAGGTAAAACATAGATTAGCAAGATGGCCAGCTACACCAGTCGGCGTCATCATTGCCTTAAGTAGGTAAAGTAGGTGAAGCCTTAAGCAGTTGTGGGGTGTTCATCTGAAATCGTGGAATGTTCTTCCTGTGTAAAAACATCTTTCAAGACAATTTTCTCAATGTCAACACATCATATAAAATGGAATACAGTAAGCGTTAACAAACATGCTAAAGATCAAGGTATCCACTATTATAACATTCATTAAGTGAGTACAAGTCATTTTTTCCAGATGTTTGTCAGGTTCTGTCATTGTATCATTTTTATTTAATACATTCTGGTACTTTTTTAAGTTTTTGCATAATAAATAATATTGGTCTGTTTATATTTTGAGATCTGTGTGTTGTGGGCTGAAGACTTTAATGAGAATTCATGGAGGAGTGCTACAAGCACTGCTGTTACCAGGCAATCAGTCATCCATCACACTCAGTTGACTCAAGTTTGGAAAGAAAGGTGTCAGTTCAATCATTCACTATACAAGAATAAAAAAATAAATAAATAAATAAAAGATGCTCCATTTTGGAACTGGAATAATTAAATTTGTATTGTACGGATTTCTCATTATGAGTTGATGCTGCTCTACAATTAAATATTTTCTTGATTTAAAACAACAGCTTGTTTATTAATTGTGTGTTTGTCTGTTTACCTCCATTTTGATCCTTCACATTTATAAATAAATTACTATAAACAAGTCACCTCTTGATGGACTACTCTGTTAGAGCAAGACCGTGCTCATTTGTGAAAACACAATCTAAAAGGTCAATATTAGTGTGGCGTGTAGGAAGCACTGTCCCTGAACCCAACAAAACAGTCATGGGAGCCAAAAAGTGCAAAGAAAGAACAGATTTCTTTAATTAGAGAAGAAAGAACACAAAGAACAACAAAACAGGGAAAAGTGACCTGTCTACAAAGTGGGCTGACTTTAACCATACTTTTTTTCCCCAATTGTATTCCCAAAACACTTATTATTCACATTAAATTCCCAAACACTTTTTCACATTTCAGCCATTCCTTGCATACCAGTACCTCATCTGCTAACCTGAAGTTCCTCTATTGAGTGACCATATGAGGCTTTTAAGCCCCTGTCTACTTTCATTGAACAGTCTCTGTAACTTCCAGTGCCATTCTCTTAATGCTTCCTCTTGTGGCCCCAAGTGTCCCTGATGTACCACAGGTCACTTGTCCATTTAAAATGGGAGTCAGGAACCATGTATAACATAGCCGATTTTCTGGCTTGAAGTTATCAGTTTGAGAAACACCTGTCCACTAGGCAGAGTTCCCCACAGTCTCACAGTTAATCACTTCCGTGATCCTTCCATACATTAAAGTCTTAATGTCTCTTTGTAGCTCTATTGATTAACTGTTTCTGTTGCAGCTAACACTGGGACTTCTTTCACAATTAAGAGGTATAATGTACCATGTTGAAAGTGGTAAAGTGCCTCTGGGAGGGTCACAAAAATTGTCAATGCTATTGAAATCACAAATTAGCTTACAGCCCTACACCTCTCTTGCACTATTGAAACCCCAGAGCAGAACCAAAAATAAATCACAAACAACTGTACTATAAAGATAAAAAGGACAAGAATACAAGCAAGAAATACAGAAAAAGTAGCAGCTAAATTGCTTAAACACACAAAACAGAGTCCTGCTTTCTTAAAGAGAATCAGAAGATTTGGCCCTGCTCCTTGCTTCTAGCTATTCATTTATAAGAGGAAACACTTCAAACTTGTATGGCCATGACCAACATGTTACATAGCCATTTGTTCTGGAAGATCACTAGGCATATAATATGTGAAATAAAGACAGCAAACAATTTAATAATCAACAAGTATTGCCGCTATGTGGTAAGCACGTAAATCAGCTACCACCAAACGCTCCAAAGAGCTGGGTCTCATCAAAGTAGAACTATTTATTTGTGGTTTGCATGCTTTTCATATCTACGTATAGCATTTTTTTGCAAGGTTTCTAGGAACTTTACTAGGAAGTAGAAAAGGAATGATGCAAAAATAACACAAAATCTATGGAGATGCAAAAATTCAGGTTAGTACAGTTTTATCGACTCACAATAACAGAAACAAATTAAGGTGCTCAAAGTCTTTATTAATGTCATCTGATAGATTAAAAAATGTAATATCAACAGGATCCTTTGAGGAAATTGTTAATGACATGTCCAAATAAGATACTGAAGAATTTTAATAGTTATACTTACAGTAGGTTTAGTTTTCATTATTTTAAAGTAAAGAAGCAGAAATAGCATACTAAGAGCCTGCCACAAACTTAGTCAATATTTGTTGAAGCGAGTCTAAGGAGCCAAGGGGATCTGATAATGCATTGAAAACACCATTTCCATAAAATCTAATTTTGTGAACCGTGGATCTAATTTGAATACCACAAATCTGCTGATGAGAGTGTATTTGCCAATACACAGGGAGGGCAAATATTAAAGGCAGGAGGGGACAAACGTGTCTGCTCTTATTTGAAATATCAAACACAACAAACAATTACTGTGAATGCACAACAATACTACAAAAATGTTCTAACTAGCTGTAGACTCTAATAGCAAGTTCACAAAAGTACAATGTCTTTTTTCCCTCAAGAGATTTCCAACAGGAACAATCTGATCCAAAAACTCCATTGTCTCATGAAAAAGAGACTTTTTGTTCTCTTCAACATGGCTTTGAACATTTTTGGATGAAATATCAAATAAGCATTTGTGCTTTTGCCAGAATTCCACTATCTTCTCCTTCATTTATTACGTTGACACAGGCTGTGGAGAGACCTTTCATCTAAGACATTGTGTATTTGTTCTCTCCTTGATCTCCAGGGGCCTCATGTATAAATGGTGCATACACACAAAAATGTTTTGTACACCCGTTTCCACACTCACTTCGAGATGTAAAAAACTAAACTTGGCATAGAGCACATTCTCACGCCAGCCTTACCCAGTGTGTATGCAAGTTTCCACTTGGTTTTGCAAACTGGCAGAACCCAGCGTCATAGCAGTGCTACTGTTCCTGTGTTGCTTCCCATTCATTTTTAAATCCAGATCCCTGATGCGGCTTTATCAAATACACTGAAATGAACCACATATCATTTATAAATTTAAGGCATCTGATCTAATCAACCTGTAACAATATAATGGTCCACGGAATGGCCAAACTATTCCAAATACCATAGCTGTTACTCTCAGTGTACCACTCAGAGTATTTTAACCCACTGTATCTGAGTGTGGCATCATAGCTGCAGAGCAGCTGATCAGAAAACTCTATGACAGACTGTGTCGAGAGTGCAGAGAATTATCGGGATACAGCATCTACCCCAGAAAACATTTACAGCATGCGCTGCCTCAGCCATGCGCACAGTCAATTTGAACTTCTCTCATTCAGCAAATGTTTCAGAGCCTTTCCTGCACGAACCTCGAGGTTCAGAAACAGTTTCATTCTAACAGCTATAAACACACTCAATCAGCCCATCAAGTGCTCCGGTATAATTGTTTGTACTTAGAATTACAATTACCTCACTGTAAACTTACACTACAGTTGTAATATTGCACAACCTGAGCCAATTTATGAACCATTTGCACTATCTGCATTATATGTATATTGTACTCATGCCTTCATATTGTTTATTTTCATTGTTTTTTATCATATTTTTATTATTATTACTGAATCTCATTGTACCAAACAATAAAAATAAAGGAATTCAATTCAATTCAATAGAAGAGGGCGCAAATTTTCAGATGATGATGACTGGCTTCTAAGTTGATTTAGATTTCCAAGAGCTATCTTCTTGGAGCTCTTTATATTTTTAAAATGCATTAAAGTATTTATATTGCATTACACAGATACATTTTTAACCTCATTTAAATAATGTATACTGTTAATAATTAAACATGTGGGCATAGTGGTGCAACAGTAGCGATTAGCTGGTGCCCTGTCCAGGGATTGCTTTTGTCTCATGCTGAATACTTCTTTGGACTGGAGGGATAGATGGAGGGAATAATTAAACACTTACTTTGAAGATATTTCATTGTACCTTAAAAGTTTTGCAAAATCTGCGTTCAAAGCTTACAGATTTCTTGACATTTATTAAAGAGCTTATTGTGTGTGACTGGTTACATGGAGAAAGAAAAGGAAGGGGGTTGGTACATTTGAAAGAGACAGTACTGCTGCATTAAATTATTTTATCGAGGGTCCCAACAAGCATCTTGTTGGAGGCAGGAACAATCTTTGGATAGGGCGCCAGCTTATCACTACCACTGCGCCACCATGCCCCCATGTTTAATACATGCTTTAATTAATTTCACCATGAAAATGATATCAAGTATACATCTTGATATTTAAACTGTTCGGAGAGCTGTAATATCATGAATGTAATGTATTCTGTGTCCTGTCAGCATAAGAAAAAGCCAGTTTAAGAAGCACATAGTGATTCACACAGCTACAGCACATAGAAAACCATTTAACGTGCTACTTACGATGGGATCTGAGAAACTCTATTAAGTTTAAAATTGATTTTAAGATGAAGTTTATGATGTTCTACTTTAATGACAAAATAAACTACAAGATTAAAGTGGACATTTCAACCTTTTTTTTCACTGTGTCCCTATCTTTTTTCTTTTCTCTGTACCATAATACGCTTCCGTATGACACTCAGATGGTGGGCTACGACTCACCTATTCATGGCGACTTTGATATCTGATCACTTCTTTTTTATTTCGGGCACTGTGCGACTTTCTGAACTTGAATTTCTGCGTTTCTCTGTCACTCTGTATCACTCGATTAACTTCCTTTAGTTTTTTATACCACTGATTAAGCCAACAAATAGTACATTTTTCCTTGAATCCACTTCGTATTCAATTAAATTATTTTTTTCAAGTGCTTTTGCCATTGTCTTGTAACCAAACACTGAACGGGGAAGGTGATATTTAGATTGATTTGCATATTAAAATATGCAAAATTCTGGGAGGAGTCAGGGTGGGACAGCAGGCACGTGCATTACTTTTCACACGTGGAAGTTAGCTTATTTGGCTTTTGTGCATCTTAATTTTTTTGTGCGTATGCACATTTCCACTTTTGTCTGTATGTCATGTTTTAGTGTGAGTTCTACACACAGCATTATGCATTAGGCCCCAGGTCTCCTCCACTGTTATTTGCAATTGGTCAGTGCTGTCCTCTCTACTTGTTATACATCTGCTCACACAACAAGATGTGCATTTAATTACAACCATGCTTGAAAAGGTCAGGCCTCCTTCAACAAAGACAGTGGACCATCATGACAGAATTGGCCTTGAGGTGAAGGTGTTCCCCAGGTTTGCCAGTGAGTCATGCGGAGGGTGTGATACTAATAGGCAACATCTTTCTCTCTGTTACTGAGTCCAGAGCAAAGCCAGCATTCTTGATTAAATTGTTAACATAGTTGGTATCTCATTTTTGTATAATTTTACTCCTAACAAAGTACTGCACACTTACAACCACAGGTTTACTGTAGATGAAAAGCTACAAGCGAACCGATTTCAACTACATCATGAAAAAACACTTAACTATGAGGTTTTTAAAATTACATGCATGAGAAGCTCTCTGTGTTTGGCTATCAATTACTCACTAGAGGTCACTTAGTGTGAGAATGTTAACCTAACAAGGAGTAGAAGCAGCAGGGAGAATGAACACCTGAGCAGAGCTACAGATAATAAATCATGGTAAGATTCTCTACGGTAAAGAAAACACTCTGACTGGTTCTGGTAACAGTAGGTTGTGGTAGCTACACGACTAGCACCTCTGCCTACCACAGCAGTTTATCACGGCACCAAAAATATATATAAATAACATAAAGTAAGATTACGCTTGAAATTGGATAGGGGAAAAATGCTGATATGCAGACTGTGAAGATTAACGTTAAGGATGAAAGCCTTTGTGTAATTTGATCATCTTTAGTTTCTTTCTTTCCCTGAGGTGCTTAATCAAAGGAAAGTCCTTCTAGTGAGTTAGCTCATAGTTCATGTGCTAGAAATTATGCATCCTTCTCCTACAAAACAGATAGGTCAGTTTTTCAAATAAGATTATACTCATCACTTTTGTCCAGTCCAAGTAGTATTGGCAATTTATCTCTGCAAATATGATTGCTGCTCTTTTACTTGAATTTCATTTCTTCATATCCTTTCTCATTGGGAATTACAGTAAAGTTTCAGTTCTTCTCAGATGATGTTTTCCACACTCCACATTCCATGCTTTACTCCTACCCATTTTGTATGTATGAGTATCTTGTTAAATATGAAATTAAAATAAATACTTCAACTGAGATACTCATTGAAATAAAATGTGAATAAGTGATATTATTATCATCTTTATCAGCCTCACAGCTAAAAATTCAAACCCATTTCTAGGTCTCAATGTTGAGAAATTTGTAACATCTCTCCATAACATCATCAGTCTATTATGTTATCATATTCTAATGACCAACAGGATGGAAATAACAACGCAAATGCACCAACCTATGGAAACCCGAATTGTGTCTTTATTTCAAACCAACAAAACAACAACTACAGATCTGAGCTAAACTGTCCTGTTGTTTTGGCCACAGAAAACACCTAAACGCCTTAATGTTTTAACTGATAAGACTTGCCCTCTTTTACACCACAGTCCTTCAGAAGATCCCTTATTACTTGAACCAGCTCCCATTTAACTTCTGCTGCACTTAGTCTTTGCCCACCTTCCTTCATCTTCCTGAAGGTTCCCTGAAGTGCACTGCCTTAGTTTGCACGTCTTACTGCTCTAAATCTTGTCTCTGGACTCATCTACCTAACTCAGCAGCCAGCCGGCCACTACAATATGTTTCTTATTATGGGCTTTATGGGTGTTGATACAATATATGACTTGACATGATTTCAATTTAGACATCTTATCAAACATAACAATTTCACCAATTACTCTACAGTCTATCAAGCAAACAACATCCATTTCAATAATTAGTCTAGTGACTGAACAAGTGCTTAATGGATATGTAAATTTCAACAACAATCAAGGAATATCTTTTTACGTTTTCTGAAAGAACAGACATCTGTATTTACTCCAAAATTTGAAAAGCCTCTCTTCCATCTGCACAGCCCAAAACACTTGCTTTTCTTGTAGCTACTGTATGCTTGTCCATCTTTGCTTGTGCACATTATATGTATTACACTTGCAGTTAATTGCTTAGTGGCTATAAATTCTTGCATACAGAAAAGCTGTACCCTATGACTGGAAACTGTTAAACTGCTCAATGTGATATTGTAAGACTATGTCATTGAAGGCCACAGCTGAAAATCATTGAAAAAATTGCTTTAAGTGTTGATCCCCTTATGCTTTTATATTTTTATTCATTTTGCTTCATTTTTTTTTTGCTGCTCAGCCATATTTGAAATGTTACTCATCAAAAGGGTTAAAATACATACTTGCACTTAACCAAAAATTCAAAAAAATTTATGCTATTTAACATCTTTTTATTTTGTGACTTGCTTCATTTTCTTTCTCACATCTTTTGGTGGCTCTGTGTTATTTGATTATATTCAGTTTTCATTTCCATTATGTGATAGGAGTTTCTGTGTTCACGTTTTTTGAACACTAAAAAAAACAAAAAGAGGGTTTGAGACACAAGACTGCTGTATGAATACCTGTACTTTTGATTTATACTAATTGCATTCCCAGTTCAAGCAGCATTTTTCTCTCAGTGGGGTGCCACCTATTTGCTTTATTTCCAGTATATTGGCTATGTGAGGGGACCATCTACTGTACTTATACAACACTAAGGTCTGTATGTCAGTCCCTCTGAGAAATCTGATTAGTCGGTTTGGCTTTGATGTGATTGTTCAGTTCAAATTTGGTGAAGTGACAAAAGGGGAAGTGCAAGTGTGAGACACATGAGGAGGAGTATATGTGTATGAGGCATGCTGAGACTGACCTTCAACGACAGCAAGTTTAAATGCAGACAGAGGTGAGAAAGGTGCTTCAAAAATAATGGCAGAGTCTGAGAAGCAGTCTTTATGGGAATGCAATGAGTCAGGGAGGGCCGGTTAAGAGACATTTACAAATACAGAGGACATGAGATGAAGATACATGTAGTGCGATAGATAGATAGATAGATAGATAGATAGATAGATAGATAGATAGATAGATAGATAACAAATATTTCTAATTAATTTATTAGGTACCATGGCTATTTCCACTATAAATGCACTAACTTTAAAGTCTACAGGATAACTTTACATTCATATCCTCCCTTTATTACGCCGTATTTAAGTCTGGAATACATTAGCTGTCTCAAACTTTAAAGATCATAATATCGACAATATGCTTCCACTTTTTGACTGTTATAAATATTAAATTCCTCCAAACGGACTTATTTGTCCATTAAAAACTATTAATATTGTAAAAGAAATGAATTTGCCTCTCATATCAACACTCACATTCAAAAATATTTTAACTAGTAATGAGAGGAATATTGCCAGGATTTCAACTTTATCAGTTAATGTCATGGTGCTCACCGCTTAGGGCACCTTTTCAATATTGGGAAAGAGACCGCTATACCAATATTTCAAGTAAGGAATTCTTCATGAAC
Source organism: Polypterus senegalus (assembly GCF_016835505.1). NCBI lineage: Eukaryota > Metazoa > Chordata > Cladistia > Polypteriformes > Polypteridae > Polypterus > Polypterus senegalus. The sequence goes on from NC_053164.1 coordinate 44,197,181, forward strand.
TTGTGCAAAACATGTAGAAATGCAGCTGAGAATCATACAATGGACTTCTCAAAATTAAAATTATTTGAAATATATCAAACATAGGACCCTAATTTTGAAAATATGCCAGATAGCTACAGCCTCACTCAGGCATGTGTTTTGGGATTGTCCAAAAGTAATACCCTTTTAGCAAAAGATTTTTTTACTATTTATCAGAGAGTGTAGGATTTACAAATATTGCAAATCCACTTAGAGTAGTATCTGGAGTTTTCTCAGATGAATTTAGACTACTTGGTGATAAACTGACTATCATTTCCTACAACAGAATGTTAGCACATCAACTAATTCTGCTTAATTGGAAGAATCCTAACACACTCCCCATAATTCAGTTGGAAAATATCTTGTAATATCTAGAAGTAGAAAAAAATCTCATCTACTTTGTGTAGAACTATGCAGAGCTACTTTATAATTAGCCAAGAATTCATTAATATTATTCTAAAGTAAGTCTGCTGCGCCCCTGCCAGCATTTCTGTTAAACTCCTATTGTTTTAATTAATAAGAGGTTATATAACACAGTGGGCTTCTTTTTATTACTAATTAGCTTTCTGTTTTGGGTGGGGAGTGGGGGTTAGTGTGGTATATTATTACAAAGCTTAATTGCTTTGATAATATGTGAGATTGGCTGTATTTCTAATTGAACACATTTTTAAATGTGTTAATTTTGATTGATTCTTTCATAATGCCTACTTCTGAAAAAAATAAAATATTTAAAAGAATGTGCACATGCCTACTCAGTTTGAGAATTCTGTTTCATCTGTTTCATTGGTATTCTATTTGCATTTTGGTCTGATGTATTAGAAAACCTTTGTAAACATATTAGCAGTCATTTGGCAGTATTATCCACCTTGTGCTAAAACACAGGAAAAGCAAGATTTGAAAATATCAAATAAAATAAACTTGTTAAGCACGTACTTAGAAGATTTGCTTTTGTCAGCTCTGCAACATCTCACTTGTTAAACTGAAAGCTAGCAATATAGATTTAAGAAATTTAGTTACTGTATGGTCACGTTATTTTTCAGCTGTTTCAGGCTTATGTTATTTATATGCAAATAATGGTAAGTTTAAAATGTTTAGGCAACTGTTACTAATGCTCTTAAATTATTTAAATTAAGCACAGATAGATATGCTTGCTATTCACGTACCCACTAACCTGCCAGCAAGTATTAAATCAGGAAGCAAACCTGCAGCATCCATTGTTGCAGACCATAAGAATAGACCAAATAGCAGTTGAGGTCGCACAAGACAGAACAGTATTTCAAGAAACAGTAATGCTAACCAGAAAATAAAGTCAGGAATTTAAAAAAAAGCCACTTTTTATTGTGAGGTTCTGTTTTTTTTCAACACAGGTATAAATTAAAAATTAGGATTATTTCATGTGGTTGTTATACACTCACCTAAATGATTCTTAGGAACACCTGTTAAATTTCTCATTAATGCAATTATCTAATCAACCAATCACATGGCAGTTGCTTCAATGCATTTAGGGGTGTGGTCCTGTTCAAGACAATCTCCTGAACTCCAAACTGAATGTCAGAATGGGAAAGAAAGGTGATTTAAGCAATTTTGAGCGTGGTATGGTTGTTGGTGCCACACAGGCCAGTCTGAGTATTTCACAATCTGCTCAGTTACTGGGATTTTCACGCACAACCATTTCTAGGGTTTACAAAGAATGGTGTGAAAAGGGAAAAACATCCAGTATGCGGCAGTCCTGTGGGCGAAAATGCCTTGTTGATGCTAGAGGTCAGAGGAGAATGGGTCGACTGATTCAAGCTGATAGAAGAGCAACTTTGACTGAAATAACCACTCGTTACAACCGAGGTATGCAGCAAAGCATTTGTGAAGCCACAACACGCACAACCTTGAGGCGGATGGACTACAACAGCAGAAGACCCCACCGGGTACCACTCATCTCCACTACAAATAGGAAAAAGAGGGTACAATTTGCACAAGCTCACCAAAAGACTGGAAAAATGTTGCCTGGTCTGATGAGTCTCGATTTCTGTTGAGACATTCAAATGGTAGAGTCAGAATTTGGCGTAAACAGAATGAGAACATGGATCCATCATGCCTTGTTACCACTGCGCAGGCTGGTGGTGGTGGTGGTGTAATGGTGTGGGGGATGTTTTCTTGGCACACTTTAGGTCCCTTAGTGCCAATTGGGCATCGTTTACATGCCACGGGCTACCTGAGCATTGTTTCTGACCATGTACATCCCTTCATGACCACCATGTACCCATCCTCTGATGGCTACTTCCAGCAGCATAATGCACCATGTCACAAAGCTCGAATCATTTCAAATTGGTTTCTTGAACATGACAATGAGTTCACTGTACTAAAATGGCCCCCACAGTCACATCATCTCAACCCAATTGAGCATCTTTGGGATGTGATGGAACGGTAGCTTTGTGCCCTGGATGTGCATCCCACAAATCTCCATCAACTGTAAGATGCTATCCTATCAATATGGGCCAACATTTCTAAAGAATGCTTTCAGCACCTTGTTGAATCAATGCCACGTAGAATTAAGGCAGTTCTGAAGGCGAAAGGGGGTCAAACACCTTATTAGTATGGTGTTCCTAATAATCCTTTAGGTGAGTATATGTATTTGGGCTCTGAATTAAAAAATGAATATAACTTTTATCCATATATAAATATATATATATATACATAATTGACAGCTAAAATATGCTTTGCAACATATACATCGCAAAAAAATCTTTGAGTAGCACTAATACCAAAATAAGTCTCTAGTACCTCTGTATTTAACTTGCCAGATTGCCAGCCAGCTTACAGTGCTGATTGCCCTAATATAATGATAAAATTCTGAAAAATAGAAGTAGAATGATTGTCCCAACCCATTATTCCAGTTTGCAGTATCTTTCCTAATTAATGCAATATGCAACATAACCACCCAAGTAATGCACAGTATTAGTTTTTAAGCGAGATAGCAGCTATGGAGATCTTTTTTCACATGCCAGGAGTAAAGGTGTGGGTAGAGCAGTATTTTCCAATCATTCTTCTGTGGTGGCACACTTTTTGTAACCTAAACAATCCCAAGGCACACCACAATTCTACCAACCACGATTCTACACTTGCTAAACTGTCCAAAGGAAAAGGACTATCAGAGATGGCAGCAACAGAAATGCAGCTTGGAGGATCGCATTTGCAGATACAGCACTTAGTGAACACTTCAGATGCATTTTCCCAGCTGCTTTGTTCCTTTGCCCATTCATACAGATTGGTTCTGTATGGTAGACCTGGGAAGCTCTCATTGCGTACCAATTGAAAAACATTTGTTTAGAGTATAAAGTCATTGATGGTGATGAATAGTTGAGGATGGCATTTGCTGAGTTTTAACACAAGTTTTAATGTTTTCCCTTTCAAGAGGTGGATTCTTTAGCAGTGCATTCAAAGTACTGTCATTTCAATCATTTAATTTTATTTTGACACATCTGTGTCTAAATGCTATACCAATCTGAGAAATAATATGTTGCTTTTCTTATTGCCTTCTTTTGAACTTGCCTTTTAGGAAGGCATTCCAATTCAGGTTGTACTTGTTCAAGTAGTATTTTGTTAAAAGGTTAGGTTTTAGGTCATTGTTTATGTTTAAAACTATGCCATTCAATTTTTAAAAAGTCTTTTGTGTTGATTTTACATTAGTTTTGTGATTCATTGTATGTTTACTTGATGATTTGTTTATTTATTTTATGATTGCATGTTTTAATAGATGCAATACAAATAGGCAATTAATTTTGTTTAATCGATCCCCAGCCCTAATATATGTTTTTGCACTGTAATTAATTAAATATAAACATTTTATTTTAATGATCATTTGTTTGAATTTAACATTTTCTAATATTAAAATCTATGTTTAAAGCAGGACAGTTATTTTATTTGATAATAAGGTCAGAATATACCTAAAAGTTATGTGTATCTTGCTGGGTCAGCACAGTCAGCGCATACAAACTTCCCAAGTTTTCTCAGTGATTGGGACAGCAGAGCCAAGCATTTCTATTTAGTTCAACAGGGATGGCCAGCTGAAGTAAATATTCAACTTTAATAAAATACAATTATTCCTGGATAGCTTTACTACAGACAAAGTATTAACTAAACTATAATAAATCCCTATCACCCTGGGCTGCACAGGTTTTGGACCCTGTCCTTAATGTGGGTGGCTTATCTACCTGCCCATCATCAAAAAATATGACACCCTGACTCCCAAACAACTCCTCCTATCTCCTTCCAAAGACTCAGTGTTCTCTCTTTTTATCCATTTCCAGCCATTGGACCTCTGAGCAAGTTGCGCTTTCCTGTCATAGTATTTATGATTAAAATCATAATTTACTTACTTTTTACTTATAAAGTGTGTGCTTCTTGCAATCTTAATTCTGATTAACCTTTAAATGTATTGTTTTTATGTTGCCATTCTGTTTCCCATTTCTGTCATGATTACGGCCATATTGTTTTGGCTTTGGAAAGCATTGAAATTCATGCAGAATTCTAGCAGAACCAGAAAGATCATTTGAATCACACATCTAAATCAAAAACACTATCCAAAGTTGAAGACAAAGACATCGTTTCAAAATACATGTTTTAACTTGGTTTACTTATGTTTACATGTTTCTGATGCTTTTATGTTAAGTGACTTGCAGGCAAGGTCAACATAATTGAGTAAATATCAGTTTGGGGAACTGTTTCAAAACAAAAGTTACAGGACCAGGTTACAAAATTGACCATCACAAGCAAGGAACTCAGAACAAAATACAAGTTAGTTACAATTCCTATGTTGGACAAAAATTCACCAAACAAGAGATTCTTCAGACACTGCTTAAACACATTGAGGGTGTCCGAATATCGAATAGAAGGGAGCACTCCATTGCACCAGCTAGGAGCTACACATGAAAAGAGTCTGGATTGAGACTTGATACCATGCAGAGTTGGCATCACTAGACGCCTTTCATTATCAGACCTGAGTGGCTGACAAAGAGCATAGGACCACACAACTGTCTCCATATATATCAGTGCTGACCTGTTGAGAACTAGTTTTAATTGGATTATAGTGGTGTTCCTGATGAATAGGGAAGTATCTGCCAACTATGTTGGACCGATTATTATGGCCAACAATGTGATCTGTGGTGTGAGGCAACACTACCGCTGTGCTTCAAGCTACAAAATACACAGATGGAACGAAATCCACAAACAAAATACAAAAAATGGCCACAAATTAGGAATAAGTAAAAAATACTATTTACATTGCATTCGCAGAGGCTCAATCTTGGTTACACATTGGTCATGTACCAAAGTGACAGCACATTGGGTTGTTACATTGTATGAAGTAGTTCTGTATGTCTTTTCTGATTCCCATGCATTTTTACAGATGCTTTGTAATTTTTGTACCATAAGGAATAGTAAATTGTAAATAGTAATAAATATTTCATTATTATTATTATTGTTATTATTTCCCAGGGTCTCCTGTGTTTTGTGATGTTTTGACTTGTAGTTATAGCACGTGGCTAATTGTGCATGAAAATTATACATGTGGGACTGCAGTGCTTGCACACAGGGATCCATGTTATATATCCAGTGGCAGTACTCATAGTATTCTCATTATCGCCAGCTAATGTACCCTTAAATTAAAATATTCCACGATTGTTTTTTCCACTCCTACTAGTCTTCCACTTTGGTCTCTTCACTGGTTTCCTGTTGCTGCAAAGATCCTGTTCAAAACTCTTGTGTTGACCTATGATACTCTGAATGATTCTGAAACTCAGTATCTCCAGTCTTTAGTCTCTCTATACGTCCCAGAAGACTCTGTTCTGCCTCTACCTGTCTGCTGACCATCCTTCCTCTTGCAAGACGTGTTAAGAATGGACAATGCTTCTCTGTTCCTTCTCCAAAGCTGTGGATGATCTCCATTTGTCTATTAGAACTACACTGAATTTACTCATGTTTTTAATGTCTTTTGAAAATGCACCTTTTCATTAAATATTTTGGAAATGCTTAGTTTTATTCTACAGCTACTGTTGTAATGACAGAGTTTAGGATACAGACTTTTGTCTTAGTCTAGTTTCAGGTATAATTAAATATTACTCTTACTACTACCTCCTGTTCGTTTTTTTTTTTTTTATCTTTTTCTCCAATGTTTTTAATACTTGCACCTTCTAATCATTCTTGCATGTATTATAACTTGTTTTGTAAGTTGCATAATAAAAGCATCTGCTAAATAAATACATAATAATAACATAAATCACAATCACTGGACTACTCTGTCCCTTTCATTAACGAAACCTTGCAGTGCTATGGGATTGTTTGGGTAGGTTCTGCTTATGTTTCATAATATCTCTAATGGATTAAATAAACCAAAATTAAACACCTCTGGTAAACTCTACTAACTGATGACCCACATTGACTACAGGTTTTTTTTTTTTATTTACCCATAGCTCATAGTGCCTGTGGGTTTCTCAAATTGTGGCTGTCTAAACACATTACCAATAGTTTTGATGAAGTACAGACTGTCCCAGGTCCATGTCCTATTGCCTTCTTGTTTCATAACCCTACTCACCCTGGAAACTACTTGGCATACTGACACCTTGTTATAATCCTTACTTGTGCTTTGATTTGAAGATAATCTTTTTCATGGCTTGTTTGTGTCCTACTGACCCTTTTTCAGACAGCATTACTGTAGCATCAGAATCTTCAAAGCCAAATGAATACATCCCTGGCAGCCTATTTGGCTTCCTAAGTTTAGAAGCTTGTTTCTTCTAAAATCACTGCTTACTCAGATGGTTCAGTTTTTAATTTTATTTTCTCTGACTGAAGAAAAGATGGGAACATGTCAGACAGTAGAACAGAAAAAGAAATTCAATAACACTAAAAATAAATGAGAACAGCACTCTTGGGCACCATTGGGAAAGTTAAAACTTTAACTCTTCCCAGGAGTAGGCGCACAACTTGTTTAGAGTTGGGCAGATTGGATTATTTGTTTTGCCTTAGTTATTAATGAATTCAGTAAAGTGGACAGGTACAGTATATGGTATCTCAAATCCATGAACCCTTTGAGGTTTGCTGAGCACAACCTGAACAGTTGATTAAATACAATTAAGGCATCCTGCAGAAGATACAGTGATGGGGGCCTTAATTATCTTGAAGTAACATATTAAATTTGTACTGCACAAAAAACTCATCAGTGTTAGTTTAACTCTGTTATTGTTAAAATTACCTGTGAAAGTGTATATAGTATTGTATGCGGAGATGTTTATACATATATATATATATATATTGTTGCAGATGACGCCCTTGTCCACCTCAGGTACCAGTCCAGACACTGGATAAAAGTCCAAGAGTTCTTTATTGAATAACAATAAACGTGCACAAAGCACCTTCCACTCAACACTATTCATAAACTAAATCAACACAATGAAAATACTCTCTCCTCCTCACCCAGACACTTCGCCCCTCTACCTCCCAGCTCAGCTCAGTGTCTGGACTGGCCCATAGTCCTTTTATAGCCCCTGACCCGGAGGTATATATATACAAATTAATCATTAATTTAGTCTTGGAAATTTGGTCGTGTGCCATGACAGAGACACAGTAATCCATCCGACAAGACAAAATACAAAGCTACCATAATAAGAGTTGGGAAATCAACATTATCTTTCTGTTTATTAATATTTGCCATAACAAAACAAAACAAAAAATTCTGGATTACTGTTTCTTGGTTTGGTCTCATCAGTGTGCTGTTTCGAAATGCTAGTTGTTATCTTTTCAAGGATTTAGGCCCAGGGGCCTCATGCATAACACCGTGCGTACAATTCACACTAAAACAAGACATACGGACAAAAGCGGAAATGCATAACTGCATAAATGATACATAAATCTATCTATACACCAACTTCCACATTCTTCCGCTACATAAATCCTGGTCAGCATGAAAAGTAACGCACGTGCACATGCCTGCCGTCCCACCCAGACTCTTCCCAGAATTTTGCTTCTATGAATATGCAAATCAATATAAATAGCCCCTTATGTTTTGCATTCTGTGAAAAGACAATGGCAAAAGCATGGGGGAAAAAGACTAATTTCAGTGAATACCAAGTAGAGGAAAGGAAAAACATACTATTTGTTGGTTTAAGCAGTGATATAAATAACAAAAGGAAGCTGATCGAGTAACAGAGTGGTGGAGAAACTCAAAAGTTCAAGCTCAGAAAGCGGCAAGGTGTACAAAATATAAGTAGTGGTCAGATATCAAAGTTGCCGTGCAGCCCACCGTCTGAGTGTCATATGGAAGCGTATTAGGGTATAGATAAAACAAAAACAAAATAGGGACACAGTTGAAAAAAATGTCCAAATGTCAACTTTAATCTTGAAATTTCCTCTTTTATCACATAGTTTATTTTGTCATTACAGTAGAACGTCATAAACTTCATCTTGATATCTTTTAATTTACTTGTTTCTCAGATCCCATCATAACTAAAGTAGCATGTTAAATGCTTCATATTTTATGTGTTCTTCTATGTACATAGACAGGACACAGAATGCATTACATTCATTATATTACAGCTCTCTGAACAATTTAAATATTAAGATGTATACTTCATACCATTTTCATAAAGATAGGAATTAAAGCATGTATTAAACATATTAGCGATGAGTTGGTGCCCTGTCCAGAGATTGTTCCTGCCTCCGGCAAGATGCTTGTTGCGCCTTGGGCAACCTTCGATGAAATAATTTATTGCAGCAGTGCTGTCTCTCTCAAACGTACTAACCTCCAATTCCTGTCCTTCCTTTTCTTTCTCCAAGTAATCAATCACCACACGATAAGCTCTGTAATAGATGCCAAGCCATCTAAAGGGTGGTCCAGATCTAATTATGCAATTTTCATTACGCTATAACTTATTAAGTTTATTACATAGAAAATCACCCAAAACATCCCAGACCATCGAGAAGTGTGCAAACTGATGACATGAAGAATCATCTTTGCGCCGAACTGGAATTGTCCCTGCATAAATCAAAGACATCCAGACGATCTGGATCTGCATAATTAGATCTGGACCACCCTGTATAAGCTTAGAATGCTGATTCTTCAAAACGTTTATGGAATATAGAAATAATTTCATAGTACATGTTTAATTATTCCATCTGTCCATCCAGGGTCGTGACAGTCCCAGCAAGCATACAGCGTGAGGCAGGAGCAATCCCTGAACGGGGCGCCAGCTCTTTGCTACCACTGTCCACCATGTCCTCACGGTTTAATTATTAACAATATACATTATTTTAATGAAGTTTGAAATTTATCTGTTTAATGTAATAAACATACTGTACTGCATTTAATCTTAAAAATAATGTCAAGAGCTCCAAGAAGATAGCTCTTTGAAATTTAAATTGATTTAGAAGGCAATTGTCATCAAATGTAAATATGCTCTTTATAAAGTGACAGTGAGGTAATTGTAATTATAAGTACAAAAAGTTCTACTGAGTGCACTTGATGAACTGATTGAGTGCGTTTAGAGCTCTTGCGATGAAACTGTTTCTGAAGCACGAGGTCCCCACAGGAAAGGCTCTGAAGCATTTGCTGTACTGTATGGGCGAAGTTGAAATAGACCGTGCGTATGGATGAGACAGTCTGTGCTAAATGCTGTATCCCGATAATCTTCTTTCCAATCAGCTGCTGTACAGCTGTGATTCCACACTCAGATACAGTGGGTTAAATACTCAGTGGTGCACTGATAATAGCAACACTAAAGCAGCTATAGTATTTGGAATAGTTTGGCCATTTTGTGCACCATAATAGATAGATAGATAGATAGATAGATAGATAGATAGATAGATAGATAGATAGATAGATAGATAGATAGATAGATAGATAGATAGATAGATAGATAGATAGATAGATAGATAGATAAATGCCCACTCCTGATGCAGCCCACAATAGCAGAAAGTACAGTCCCCTGCGGCGCCCCTGCATTGCTGAACACAATGTCAGACCTGCAGTTCCCAAGATGCACATATTGAGGTCTGTCTGTAATGTAGTCCACAAACCATGCCACCAGGTGTGAGTCTACTCCCATCTCAGTCAGCTTGTCTCTAAGGAGCAGAGGTTGGATGGTGTTGAAGGCGCTAGAGAAGTCCAAAAACATAATTCTTACAGCACCACTGCCTCTGTCCAGGTGGGAGAGGGATCGGTGTAGCATATAGATGATGGCATCCTCCGCTCTCACCTTCTCCTGGTATGCGAACTGCAGAGGGTCGAGGGCTTGGCGGACCTGTGGCCTTAGGTGGTGAAGCAGCAGTCGCTCCATGGTCTTCATCAGATGTGACGTCAGAGCAACAGACCGGAGGTCATTTAGCTCACTAGGATGTGATACCTTTGGGACAGGAGTGATACAAGATGTTTTCCAAAGCCTTGGGACTCTCCCCTGTTCCAGGCTCAGGTTGAAGATGCGCTGTAGAGGACTCCCCAGTTCCAACGCACAGGCCTTCAGCAATCGTGGTGATACTCCATCAGGACCCGCTGCTTTGCTGGCACAAAGTCTTTTCAGCTCCCTGCTCCCCTGGGCTGCTGTAATTGTGGGTGGGGATGTCTCACCTATGCTGGTATCAGCAGAAGGATGATTGGAGGATGCAGTACTCCGAGGTGAGAGTGGGTTAGGGTGATCAAACCTATTAAAGAAGTTGTTCATTTGGTTTGCTCTCTCCACGTCTGTCTCGATGGTGGCACCCGCTCGAGCTGCAGCCAGTGATAATCTTCATCCCATCCCACACTTCCTTCATGCTGTTGTTCTGCAACGTCTGCTCCAGCTTTCTCCTGTACTGCTCTTTCGCCACCCTGAGCTGGACTCGGAGTTCCTTCTGCACGCGCTTGAGCTCATGCTGATCACCACCTTTAAAAGCCCTTTTCTTCTGGTTCAAAAGGCCCTTGATGTCACTTGTAACCCATGGCTTGTTGTTAGCATAGCAGCGTACTGTTCTTACTGGAACTACAATGTCCATACAGAAGTTGATGTAATCAGTTGTGCATTCAACAGCCTCTTCAATGTTCTCACTATGTGACCCAAGCAATATATCCCAGTCTGTAGTTCCAAAGCAGTCTCTCAGAGCCTGCTCTGCCTCAGGGGACCACTTCCTGAATGAGCGTGTGGTTGTAGGTAGCGCCCTACCTGGTTATGGGTTGATTACAATCACATGCCTTGAGCTAATAAACGATATGCAGTTAATTTCAGTGTATTTGATAAAGCCACGACAGGGATGTGAATCTAAAAAATAAAGGGAAACCACCCATGAACAGTATCACTGCTTTGACGCTGGGTGCCACCAGTTGGCAAAACCGAGCTGAGAACTTGCATGCGCAAGGGATTGAGCTGCCGTGAAAATGTGTGTGGCTTTATGCCAAGTTTAGTTTTTATACATCATGATGTGAGTGTGGAAACGGAACATTTTTGTGCGTACACACCATTTATACATGAGGCCCCTGGAGACTAGAACAGCTGGAGATGGTGAAAGGTCAGACATGGGCTTATATATTTCCACAACATTTGTCATCTTGACAGAAACTAACTTGTGAGCTGAGGTGACTCTCCAAATTCTTCTATGATATTCCCCTTCAATCATTTCCCGTAAGACTTGTGTCTGTCTTCTGTATATGAGACCATACATTTTTTAAGATAAGACAGTTTGCGCTAAGTCAGGGCTGAAGGGTACTGGTATCCATCCTAGCAGCATCGGGTAGAAGTCAGGACCCAATAGAGAGACAAGGGCACAAGTGGTGTTTTTGGCATGAAACTTCTGGAGGGCCCATACCAGAATGTTCCTTTATTTGTGTGTAGTTGTCTGCAAACACAAACATTAACTGTAACTAATAGTGTCTTTCCACATTTTCCTGTTAACTAGTGAAACATTCAAGTTCACACAGCTTTCATGCCACAAAGAATAAAACAAACAATGGAATGGCAGTGCATAGTCTCTCTGCATTGGCAGAAGAACAATGACATTGTCATTAAATGACAGTTTCAGTCATACAGACTTAAAAGCTAAGTAAAGTGAGAGCCTTACAACCAGCTGCAGCTCAAGAAAAGCATTTGACTATGAACTGCCAAAAAAAAAAAAAACAACAACACATCAAGTTTAGAATTAAATGGCTTTTAGGTGAAAATTGGACAAGCCACATAACAGAAAAAAAAATATGGAGACCCCACATACACACTGCATGATGGCACACGGCATATCCAGTAGCAGCACTAACCACCATGTGGACAGGTGATTCTTGGTCAGGGCAAGGCTGACATACAATTGAAAAAAACGATTATTTGTCAAACAGCTGGTCTCTTTTCTACAAAGTGAAAGAAGCATGCATAAACTTTTTCAAATTTAATGTGGTCCTCCTTGGTGGTGTGTGAAAAATCAAGGAGTAGCATAATGTCTTGAGAATGATCCATTCCTGAAACTGAATTCTTTTTTTTACATTGCTTCGGCTATCTTTAAGGCTGCAGATGGTAACGGACTTTGGGTTCCTCATTACTGGTGTGTGCTGCATGGTCTCACTTAGGAAAAGCTGAAATGGAAATCTGCGAATTAAAAATGTAATAACAACAAAAGTGACAGTCTTTGTTTTGATGATCTTGAAGCAGCAACAGTAAATGTGAAAGTTCAGTTTGCACATGAATACACATCCAAGGGTATAGAGAATACTGTGGGGCCAATTGGTTCAACCTATCAACTGAAAAATGGCCTACAGTACCAATCACAAAGACGATTTCACTATAAGAAGCCTTTTTACGTTAAACATTTGGTAAACAATTTGAAAAAAATTGCTTAAGAAGACGGATCTGAAAGTTGTTGCAAGCATTTTAATAATAGGTTAAATTACAGCAAGAGGTTTATAACTTATTTAGTACATCATCTGGTTGTGATGTCTCCCACTGGACATTATGGAGAATCACCACTGCAGGGCACACTTAAACGCATTCATACCAAATCAATTTATTAGTTTATTTGCTCTAAGTAGTTTGTACATGTTATGATGAACATTTCTTAATAAATTTGCATGTGTTTTCAGCAGCTTGTGAGAACACACTATGTGTCTTTTTTAGTTTTATATATATTGTGGCCACAAGAGGGTTACATTGAGCCCCAAACCTCAAACACAGTTGTAGCCAGCACAATCCTAGGTACAAATAAAAGAATATATTACAAATAAATCACCATATGTGCAGAAATAAACTACCAAAATTATAATCAAAGTGTCTCTTTCTCTCCTTCCCATGCTCTTGTTGAGTTTCGTCCACTGTTTTTCTACTCTGACTTTTCTAGGTGAGGCAGCATGCTTCTTTTAAGCTGAACCCGGGAATGCTTCCACTGCCACAGTGCATCATCTTAGAAGCACTCCTAACTAAAATGGAAACCAAGGAGGTCCTTGACCGACAGCACCCAGGGACCCTGACAGGGCTGCACTTCCGAACTCAATTTCCCATGTATCCCTGTGGGTGTCCAAACCACTGCCACCTGTCTAGGGGGGATGGAACTGCTCCTGGTTTCCCGTTTCATCCATGCTTATCTTTCCTTCGTGGTACTTACTATATACTGTATATATATATATATATATATATATATACAGTGATACCTTGAGATACGAGTTTAATTCGTTCAGTGACCGAGCTCGTAAGTCAAAATGCTCTTATCTCATATCAGTTTTCCCCATTGAATGAATTGAAATGCCATTAATCCATTCCGACCCCCAAAAAACACTGCAATTTTTTTGTTACATGTTTTTAAATAAGAAAAATATATTTATAAATAATGAATATTGTATAAAAACACAATACAATAGAATGTACTGCAATAAACTGGTTTTATTAAGTACAGTACAGTATAATGTACAGCATTTACCTTAGAGAACAGACGATTTGAAGATGCTGACAGAGTTGGTGAAGAAAGGCTGAACTGAATGTTATTCACTGAGTTTTGCCCTTTTCGCCGCACCTTCCTCACTTTCATCTGCAGGGGTTTTCGAAAAAGACCTGCCCAATGAGGTCTGTTTCATCCTCACTTTCAGAATGTTTCTAAAATGCGTCATGCAAGTGTCATTAAATAGCGCAGTCACACGCCCAGTTGAAACTTTTTCTGGGTGTTTCTTTTCAATAAAGTTTGAAACTTTCTCCTACATTCCCAACATTTCCTTTATCTCACTTGTAGAGATAACTTCCTCCGCGTCACTTATTTCCTGCAAAACCTCCGTGTGCTGCTGCGTCTTTAGCTCCTTCGTTGTCAGTTCCTCAGACTGCTCCTCAATGAACTCATTGATGTCACCTTCATCCATGTCCATGCCCATGGTCTTGCCGAGGGATACAATCTCCTCCACCACTGCCGCTTCGGATTCAAGTCTTTCTAATTCCTTTCAGACACAACCTCAGGCCACAGCTTCTTCCACGCAGAGGTCAATGCCCTCTTTGTAACACACTGCCAGGCCAAATCGATAATTCTGAGGCATATCACAATGTTATAGTGGTCCTTCCAGAACTCTCGAAGGGTAAGGTTTGTGCTCTTCGTCACCTCAAAGCAGCAGCGAAGCACGTGCTTGGTAAACAGCTTTTTAAAATTAGAAATCACCTGCTGGTCCATGAGCTGCAGGATAGGGGTGGTGTTGGGTGGAAGGTAGAGAACCTTTATAAACCTGAACTCTTCGAGGATGTCACCTTCAAGGTTAGGTGGGTGAGCAGGTGCATTGTCCAGTACGAGAAGGGCTTGCAGAGGTAGGTTATTTTCCTGGAGATATTTTTTAACTTCAGGACCAAGGACCAAAGACCAAATTCACCCACTCCACAAAGAACTGCCAGGTGACCCACGTCCTTGGGTTTGCCCTCCATATAACCTGCAGTCTTTCTTTCATAATCTTTTGTGATTTAAAGGCTCTGGGGTTTTCCGAATGATAAACGAGCAGTGGCTTAATCTTGCAGTCGCCACCTGCATTGGTGCACAGTGCGAGGTTTAGCCTATCCTTCATGGGTTTGTGGCCTGGCATCCTCTTTTCCTCTGCTGTTATATAAGTCCTCCTTGGCATCTTCTTCCAGAAGAGTCCTGCCTCATCACAGTTGAAGACTTGCTGGGGAATGTATCCCTCGGCTGCTATAATTCCTGCAAAAGTTTTGAGGTAATCCTCAGCTGCCTTTATATCCATGCTTGCTGCCTCACCATGCCTGACAACGGAGTGAATGCCGGTACTCTTTTTAAAATTCTCGAACCAGCCCTGACTGGCTTTAAAAGGCTCGCCTGATGCCTCGTCTGTCGAAGTGTCTGGGGTCTGCTCCTGCAAATCAGCGTAAATGGCTCGTGCCTCTGTCACGGTGTCTCCTGCGAGCTGCTTCTCTCTCAACCACACAATCAGCAGCTTCTCCATATTTTCATGGATAGATGTCCCCTGTTTAGAAATGATTTTAACGCCCTTGGCTGGCGTTATAGCCTTTATCGACTGATTTCTGCTTCAGTATGGTGCAGATTGTAGAAGTGCTGCGCTCATACTGCTTCGCCAAATCGACTACACGCACACCTTGCTCATGTATTTCTAGAATTTTTCTTTAATTCAATTCACATCATCCACTTCTTCTTCTATGCACTGTCCTTCGCACTCACTTTCTTCGGACCCATAGTTGGAAAAATGAAGTTTTGCAAAATAACTGTGAGCACAACACTGAAGTTTCCACTGCGAGCTAACTGCTTAAAATGAACGAGTGAGTTCACTGTGGCGAGCTGCACGAAATGGCGGTGGGGTGGGGTATCTGAATCTGGCTCATAACCCAAATGTTAGCTCTCAACTCAAAGCAAAAAATCGGTCAAGAGACTGCTCGTATCTCAAAAAACTTGTTAGTTGGGACACTCGTAAGTCAGGGTATCAATGTATATATATATATATATATATATATATATATATATATATATATATATATATATATATAAATATATATATATATATATATATATATATATATATATATATATATATATTGTAATAAATGGAGCAGGAGACAGCAAAGAGGTTTGGGGTTCTCCGGCCCCGTATATTGTCTGGATTCCACTGCAGACAAAAACAGTAACAAAACAGGTCAAAATCATAAACAGAAGCGTTCATTATATATATATAGTGACAGATAGGGGGCGCGGTCGTCCCCTTGAACCCTTGGACCAGACGCCAGACACCAGATAAAGTCCAAATAATTACTTTATTATTTATAATAATGTGCACAAGCACCTCCACTATACTTCAATAATAAATCAATAATACAATCAGTACACAATAATAATTCCTCCACACCTCCCAGCAGCTCAGTCACCCTTCCTCTCAACTCGGCCCTCTGCTGGTATCTTCCACAGTCCTTTTATACTTCTTGACCCGGAAGTGTTTCTGTCCCTCAGTCCATGTGACTATATAACACTTCAAGGTTGGGTAGTGGTGTATAGCCCGGAAGTACGTCATTTCGTCTGTCCTCTCGACTGGGAAGTACTTCCGGGCTATAAGGCAAATAGAAGTCCCTGGGCCTCCCTGCAGCGTCCCCTGGCGGGCCCCACATTATCCAGCAGGGCTGTGAAGAAAGACTCCAATGTCCATGATGCCCTGCTAGAATTCAGGGCACCTCTATGTCGCAGGGAGGGCTCCATCTGGTGGCATGGGGGTTTTGGCCGGGAGAAGCTGCCGGCCATATTCCACAATATATATGTACTTCAAAAAGGATCTATACAGCAATAAATGCACCTTTGAAAAAACTCCAGGTTTACAAGGGATTCAAGTTTGAAAAATTTACATTTGAGAAAGTGGCATGTGGAAATGTCCAAAGATAAGCCTTGTTTAATAAAGTTAAAAAACAA
>NC_053164.1:44214570-44242048 GCF_016835505.1 Polypterus senegalus
GTCAGCCCATGGACCAGGATCCCTTGGAGTGCTGTTTCTCTCACTTCCTCGCAGGGCCAATAACAGCTGTCACCATGCTGGCTCACACATTCCATTCTGCCTTTGCTTCTTTTCCAATTTGATTTCAGTCCTACCTGGCTCTCTGCTCAGGCTCTCTTTTAAACTGATAGGGAGGCAGGTACTTTAATTATGCACCCCAGAGTGCTGAGGAAACTGGCTGGACTGTGAGCGTTTGAGCATGAATGCCGACATGCCAGTTCCCCATCAGCAGCCCTGGGGCTGTTCCACATGTATAAAACCACGTGCACCTACACCCCTCTGAGTCTGACCGCATTGATTTAAACAAAACTCACACCCCCTCAAACCTCTCTCATCGTATGCAGCTCTAGCCTACTCTGCCCACAGAAAGCACTGAGTGGGCCCACGGGGGCATGTTTGCAAGGTATATACTATATCTGTAGTCTATTCTT
This sequence comes from Polypterus senegalus, assembly GCF_016835505.1. Taxonomy (NCBI): domain Eukaryota; kingdom Metazoa; phylum Chordata; class Cladistia; order Polypteriformes; family Polypteridae; genus Polypterus; species Polypterus senegalus. Next base: position 44,215,041 of record NC_053164.1, read on the forward strand.
GGAATCTATTTTGTGTTTGTCTGTTAATGAGACATATATTCTGAGATTTTTCAGATAATGACAAAAGTTTCAAAGGTGTGTTATATGTTACATATTGATTAGCACATACAATTAAGAATTTCACTGTACAGAACATGACAGAAATGACCCTATAAACCTATATTTAATTTTACTGTTACATCCCTCTCGCTCATTTCTTTAAAATGTTAAGAAAAGGCCACTTCTCACTTCCTACAGGATAGGGCATTTGTAAATAAAAAACAATATTTATGAGCAGGTTCTGTCTTATACTGGTCCTGAAGAATGTGCAGCATCTCATTAAACTCTTGTGGGACTTTTGCTGACTGAGATGTGAAAAGCATTAGAAGTGGCACAGTGGAAAGGATGAGATGCTGATAAATATTCATTTCAGCATTTAGCTTAAAAACTCACACTAGTGGCCGACATTTTTTCATTTGTTGTTTCGCTTCAGGGTAGTATAGCCAGAAGGGAGTGTCAGCTCAGTCACCTTGCATAACACATAAGCCTGCTGAGAGCAGTATGGGGATTCAAGGAATGAACTCATATGGTAGATTGCTTGCTAGCTCACAGGATTTATACATGCACCATATGTTCCATTTTCCATCCAGAAAATGATGGCCATCAACTCAACTATTCCACCAATCCAAGCAGAAATCAAATAAACCGAGCAGAGAGGTGCTGACAGTCAGGTGATAAGTAATTGTGTATCCAGCGCCCAGCTTATTTATTATAAGCTGCTGTATTTATGGTGCTATCATATGGGCAGGCAGCTCCTACAGCCACTGAATGCGCTCACACACCATCCTTGTTAATGTTAACTGACATCTAATCAATAGCAATTTGAACTTGACTCTTCTGCTATCCTGATGCATTCCTGCGCAAAGAAAGAAAGACTTTTAATTTCAGTCTGACCTTCTGCTTCCATGGTGACGATCGCCTGCCAGTAGAGTCGCCTCTCTTGGGTGCTTCATGCTATATAGGTCACAGCCCTGCAGGTGGATGTGTTAATCGTGCAATGACCGGAGACATCTTATGGTCAAATCAAAACAAGCTTGGCTTTGTGGACAGTGGTCCTCCAATAAAAAGCAGTCTGGACGACAGGGTGAGGTCTGCATATCTGTCTTGTTTGAAGTTATGTTTTTGTAGCACACAATAAGAGTTTCTTCAAATGGCCCATCTATCCCTTCTTGAACCGACATAATCCGTTTCAAAAGTAAAGGAAGCAGCTTTGTACTCAGGGCAGGAATCAACATAGGACTGTACCCGTTAAGGGATGAAGAACATACAAGGGCAATTCAGAGTAGCCATCTAACAAACCACAGGGGTATCAAGATAAAATGCAACTTGTTTAGAAGGGCAAAGCATAGAATTCATACAGATGGCTGGGACCCAAATCTCTGGAGCTGTGTGGGAGTACTGCTTACCACTGTCTATCCTACGTTTCCCTAACGCCACTAAACTCACAAACCTTCATTAGACTGCATTAGTAAACATACTCCAGTAGCGCCCTCTGGTGTTAACTGCATGCCTCTTTAATTCTGAGGCCTGTGCAGCCAAGTCAAAGCACTGTGAGAGACGAGTCATAATTTATTTTCATCATACTCAACACTTATTACAAAATCTTCTTATTTCTTATTGTCTACATTACAGAACTCAGATTTTAACCCAGTCAGACTGCTGGACCTAAGTGATTAAAGTATCCATTTTAGTTTTACAAGTAAATATTATTGGAAATCATTTAAAAGTGTAACAACTAGTGTGAGTCATTCCAAAAAAAGATTCTCTCTGTCATCTCTTATTGTCAGTTTGGGAGCCTCTGACTGCAGGAAGGTGGAAGATATATAAAGTGACAAAAAGCAAACCATGTCACGTATACTTCTTGGTGGCAGTGTCTAATTTTTTTGGCGCTATAACCATTTAAGCCTAAAATTTCCTTGTGTTCTCTGCCTTCCCCCTACTTATATCTTGTAATTTACAGTTTGACTGACCTACTGCCCACTACCTGATACACAATATCTTCATCAAAAACGCCCACAGTATCTTGCCAACTTTGCCTCAAGCACGAGTGGGTGTTAGGAGTTATCTGAAAGGGTGGACAACAGCAACTGACCTTGACATGGTGCTCTATAGATCCTACAACAGCAGATATGCAGCTCTGAGCAAACATGTTGAAAATGGGCACAGATCCACAGATGAGTAAGAATGAATTTGCAGACAGAAGGCAAAATCCAGTTACTCCATTAACAGGTCACTGGGTTTGCCTAAGTATTGTATAATACTCTTTCACACACGCACACACACAAGCTGCCACTGACACAGGGCTCGCAGATAAATCTAAACGTGTAAATCCTTAATCCTCAGGGTGTTAGTCCAGAGTAATCGGAGGACACCAATGCAGCCATAAGGAACAGCACACATACAATGGCAAGAAAAGTATGAGAACCCTATATGAAATAACTGTATTTATGTATAAGTATGTCTTAAAATAAGGCCTGAGTTACAATAATGAACAAACACTGTCTAATTAAACAAATAACTTACAAATTATTGCATTGTTCTGTACCTATTGAATACATCATTCAAACATTCACAGGTGTAGGTAGGCTGGAAAAAGTTTGTGAACCTCTAGGCTGATGACTTCAACAAAGCGCTAACTTGGAAAAGCTGGAGTCCAACCAATGAAACAAGACTGGAGGTGTGGTTTAGAGATACTTTGACAAGTAAAATAAAAAAAAGTCTCAAGCATTTTGAGTTTTCCAGTTGTAAGAAGCATCTGCTGATGTGAGGCATGCCTTGGAAATAAAACAGATCTCAAGAGATCTGCGATCAAGAATTAGGTTTAGATATGTAAGACTTTATTTATCTCTAGGGGGAAGCTCTTTCAATAAATAAATACATAAATATATAGATAAATAAATATATACTGTATACATACAGACTATGGTCTGAACACACACTAGAATGACTAAAAGGAAACAAAAAGAAAAAGAAAACTTAACTTCTGACTTCAGGCATTATGCAGGCGCATTGCTGTCAGTATAAAGAAGCCCCAGAGGTGTCTCTTGACACACTCAGTGTTAGTGTGCCACAGAGAGGATGTGTAGCATTGTTCATAATGGCATTCAGTTTTGCTTCAAGTCTCTCCTTCACTACTACCTCCAGGGGGTACAGAGTGTGTCCAATAATTGAGCCTGTCCTTTTCATTAGATGGTTGATTTAGTGGGCCTCTTTTGAATTGATATCGCCCGCCTAGCACACATGAGTTCAGAAAATCACACAGGCCATCACAGAATTGTAGAAGATGAGAAGGATGTCACTTCCCACATTAAAGGAATGCAACATCTTAAGAAGCCTGTGCGCTGCCCTTTCTTATGTAGCTCCACTGTTTTATGAGACCAGTCCAGCCTGTCATTAATATGGACCACCAAGTTCTTGTAGGAGCTGACCACATCTCTGTACCATTTAGATTTGACTTTAAAATAGTCCTTATGGTTTACAAAGCCTTAAATAATCTCGCTCCATCCTATATTTCTCTCACCTTACACTCCAAATCATAACCTTAGATCTTCAAATGTGTGTCTACTTATTATTCCAAGAGCTAAACTTAAAAGAAGTGGTGAGGCAGCCTTCTGTTGTTATGTACTGTATCTTCTTACCAATAGAAATTTGCCAGGATAATACAGTGGAGCACTTTAAAAAACTGCTAAAAATCCATTATTTTAACATGACTTTCTTATAGCTTCATTTTAGTGTAACGCTGATAATCTGTATATGCATTGGATTATTGTTTTTATCATGGTTCCGCAATCTGTATTAAACTCTACTTTCTCTGCTGTTCTTTTTCCAGGTTTCTGTGGTGGCAATCTGTGCCAACACCACCCGATCAAAGCTCCATGCTGTCCTTACATTGATGGATTGAAGGCTAGAAGTCCACATGACCATCATCATCTAACTCTTCCATGTGATGCCTTAAAACCATGAGGACTGATTGAGATCATTTATATTAGGTAAAATGCCTAGTGTGGGCTAGGTGGTCTCATGGCCTCAGAACCCCTGCAGATTTAATTTTTTCACTCCAACCCTCTAGAGTTTTTTTTTTTCCCTGTCCCTGTGGCCATCAGACCCTATTTTATTCTTTATTATTTAGTATTGCCTGATCTTATTTTTATATTTTTATTATTTATAAACTTTTTTCTTCATCTTGTAAAATACTTTGAGCTAATCATTTGTATGAAAATGTGCTATATAAATAAATGTTGTTGCTGTTGACCACCTCTACATCCACTCCTTGAATAGTGACTGGACAATGAGGCTCCTTGGTATGGCAAAAGTCAGGAACCAGTTCTTTGGTTTTGTTGATGTTAAGATGCAGACAATTCTCTTTGCACAAAGAAACAAACCTCTCCACCTGACTCCAAATCTGTCTCATCCTATTTATCAATACACCCCATAAGCAGAGAATTATCTGAGAAATCCTGACCTTGACATGACATGACCTGGTGTTATATTTATAGTCTGAGGTGTACAGAGTGAAGAGAAAAGGAGACAGGACTGTTCCTTGTGGTGCTCCAGTGTTGCTCACATTTGTATCAGAAACATAGTTCTTGAATCTCACAAACGGCAATCTGCCTGACAAATAGTTCATTAATTGATGTTGATTTGTATAAAGTTGGAAAGGGCTACAAAGTGATTTCAGAGTTTAGATGTTCATTGGTCTACAGTTAAACAGTCTGTGTATAAACGGAGAACATTTAGTACTGTGTCTGCTCTCTCTAGGTTTGGCCAGGGAAAGTGGGTCAAAACGCAAAATACAGAGAGCTTAATAAGGTAAAAAAAAACTCTAGAGAAACAGCTAAAGGCTTTGAAGGAATAATTATAACAGGATAACATTTTCTGCTCATGAGCCTTCTTCTTTCGGCTGCTCCTCTTAGGGGTCGCCACAATATATCATCTTTTTCCATATCCTCCTGTCCTCTGCATCTTACTCTGTTACACCCATTATCTCCCTGTCTTCTCTTTCCACATCTATAAATCTCCTCTTAGGCCTTCCTCTTTTCTTCTTACCAGGTAGTTCCATCCTTAGCATCCTTCTCCCAATATATCCAGCACAGTCCAAACCAACGCAATCTCACCTCACTGACTTTGTCTCCAAATCATCCAACCTGAGCTGATCCCCTAATGTACCCTTTCTAATCCTGTTCATCCTCTTCACAAACAATGCAAAGTTTAACATCTTTAACTCTGCCACCTCCAGCTTTGTCTCCTGCTTACTGATCAGTGCCATCGTCTCCAACCCATATAACATAGCTGGTCCCACTACTGTCCTGTAGACCTTCCCTTTCACTCTTGCTAATCGTCTGTCGCAAATCACTCCTGACACTCTTCTCCACTCACTCCACCTTGCCTGCACTCTCTTCTTCACCTCTCTTCCACAAATCCCAATTACTCTGTAATTGTGATCCCAAGTATTTAAACTCATCCACCTTTGCCAACTTGGTTTATTTCATCCTCACCATTCCACTGACATTCCTCTCATTTACACACATGTTCTCTTTCTTGTTCCTACTGACCTTCATTCCTCTCCTCTCTAGAGCATATCTCCACCTCTCCAGGGTCTCCTCAACCTGCTCCCTACTCTTGCTGCAGATCACAATGTCATCAGAAAATATCATAGCCCAGGAGTCGCCAAGTCCATTCCTGGAGGACCACTGTGCCTGGAGGTTTTCATTTTAATCCTTTTTAATTGAGTGTCCTGTTTGTGCTGTTAATTAACGTCTTGTGAATTCATTTAAATTGAGTTGTTTTTTTAAGATTTGTTCTCCTGAATTTCTTCATCATTCCTCTGAATTGCTTCATTTATTTCCTTAAATTGTACCCAAACAGAAATGAAATGTGAAGTGAGGGAGCCAACAGAAGACCAACTAAGTTACAGCCTCAAACTCCAACAATTTCACTCCAACCAGTTGCTTAATTAGGCTCTGATTCTTGTTGTTAATTAAACCCATTCTTTAATTCCATGGCTTGTTGCTGCTTTCATTGTGCAATACCAGACATTTCTGAAATTGTTGATTTTCTCTTTTCTAAGAGCACTATTAAAATGTTTTGGGGACCTGAGCAGATCGACATTACTGATCTTTATTTTCAGATATTGTATGATGGACACCAGTTGTTTTGGCTCATTTTGTATCTCATTATTGTTTGGCTGCTAATTAAGGAAAAAGATACAATTAAGGGTCTGAGTCTTCAAGAGCAAATCAATTAAAATTAGTTAAAAGGACGTTAATTAGCAGCAAAAACAGGTCACTCATTCAGGAAAGGGTTATAATGAAAACCTGCAGCCACAGTGGTCCTCCAGGACTGTAGTTGGCATTCCCTTTCATAGTTCACGGGGACTCCTGTCTAATCTCGTCTGTCAACTTGTCCATCACCTTTGCAAATAAGAAAGGGCTCAGAGCCAATCCCTGATGTAATCCCACCTTCACCTTGAATGCATCCATCACTCCTACCAACACTATCACACTTTCCTCGTACATATCCTGTACAACTCTTATGTACTTTTCTGCTACTCCCGACTTCCTCATACAATACCACAGCTCCTCTCGAGGCACCCTGTCATATGCTTTCTCCAGGTGCACAAAGACACAATGCATCTCCTTCTGGCCTTCTCTATACTTCTACATCAACATCCTCAGAGCAAACATTGCATCTGTGGTGCTCTTTCCTGGCAAGAAACCATACTGCTGCTCACTAATCATCACCTCACTTCTTAACCTAGCTTTCATTACTCTTTCCTATAACTTCATGCTGTGGCTTATGAATTTTATTCCCCTGTAGTTACTACAGCTCAGTACATACCCCTTATTCTTAAAAATCTGTACCAGTGCACTTCTTCTCCACTCTTCAGGCATCCTCTCACTTTCCAAGATTGTATTAAACAATCTGGTTAAAACGTCCACTGACATCTCTCTAAAACATATCCAGGCTTCCACATCCTCTTCATAGCTGTCCTTACTTCCTCTTTGCTAATCTGTTGAACTTCCTGATTCACTATCTCCACATCATCCAACCTTCTCTCTCTCTCATTCATCAGCCTCTCAAAATACTCTTTCCATCTGCTCAACACACTGTCCTCACTTGTGAGTATGTTTCCATCTTCATCATTTATCACCCAAACCTGCTGCACATCTTTTCCAGCTCGGTCCCTCTGCCTAGCCAATCGGTACAGGTCCTTTTCTCCCTTCTTAGTGTCCAATCTCTCATACAGCTCATCATACACCTGTTGTTTAGTCTTCGCCACTTCTCTCTTACCTTTGCGCCTTATCTCCCTGTATTCTTGTCTACTTTCTGCATCTCTCTGACTATCACACTTCTTCTTTATCAACATCTTTCTCTGTATACTCTCCTGTACTTCCCCATTCTACAACAATGTTTCCTTTTCTTTCTTTCCCCAAGCACCATTTTTGCTGTCACACTTACTGTACTATTTCTACCATGTGTAAGATTACCATACACAAAATATTGAACAGACACAGAGTCAATGGCAGGATGCCAAGATGTAAGTTACTGCTCTCCAAAAAAAACTGTATTGTTCTAGAAAAATACAGAGCAGTACTATGATGTAAAAAGGTCAGCAAATTCCAATGTGAAAATATCACACTAACGATAAAGTAGAGGAGGGAGTGTCATGATTTAGGGCAGCTTTGCTGCCGCAGAGTATTGTGGGGTAAACAAATTCCCAGTTTCATCAAGGATATCTACAGGATAATGTAAGGGTAGCTGTCTTTCAGCTAAGATTCAGCAGTAGTTGGGTGATTATGCAATAAACTGACCCTAAACTTCCTAGTAAATCTAGTACAGAAAACAAAAATCAACAAAAAAAACAAATCCCCATTTTGGAGTGGCCCATTCAGAGTCTAAACCTTAACCCAATCAGGATTCTGTGAAATAACCTCAAGAGAGCCGTTCACACTAGACATCCTAAGAATAGCCCTGAGCTGAAATAGTCTGCAAGTTGTCTATGACCCATCTTCTCCTGCTCAGGAATTCATCACTGATTCTTGGGCGCTGAACACCGAATTTAATTTGTCCATTTCAAGACCGCATCACTTTTCCTCGGTGTGCAATCAGACAGTAAACGCTGCTAATCTTCACACACTCACCCATGCTCATCCTGCAACAAGCTCTTCTGAACGTGAGATCAGTATCATCACAAAATCTGGATTTCTTTTTCATCACTGAGACTTGGATTTTAAATGGTGACTCTTCATGTTTTGTTGACTTGGTTCCATCAGGTTATTCATTTTTAAACTCCCCTTGTCTGACTCGTTCTGGGGAGGGCATTGCCACTGTTTTTAAAAGTATGTTCTTGTGTCGGAGCCTTACAAGGGGTCCGTTTAGCAGCTTTGAACTTCAACTTTTCGAAGTGTGCAGCTCCTGTTTGTTGTTTGCCGTAGTTTATAGACCTCCTGTAATTAATGATACTTTGATTTCTGAATTCTCTGATCTCCTGGCTGATATCACCCTCTCCCATGACAAAATATTTATTGTTGGTGATTTCAACATTCACGTTTGTTGTCAATCGAAACCTTTGGTCAAAGACTATTTATCATAATTGGACTCATTTGATTTTATACAGCATATTAATACGCCAACTCACTCTCTCGGTCACACCCTTGATCTCGTTCTTACTCGTGACATTTCAGTGAATAGTATTGATTTATGTGATGTTTCTTTCACTGAACACTTTTCTGTGATGATGGATCTGCATATTACTGTTGATCTTCCGACTAATAGCCGTCCACCACGCTGCTCGCACTTTTTAAATTCTTCCATTATATCTGATTTTAAAACCATTTTCTTTAGTCTTTATATGCATGACCAAAATAATGATATCGATGACTCTGTCGTAAAATTGAATTCCTCCTGTGAAACGGTTTTAGACACAATTGGTCCACCCAAGATATGCAGTACTAAGGTAAGACCTGCTCCCTCGCTAAATGAAACTACGCGATCACTGCACCGCGCCTGTCGAACTGCTGAACGGCGTTGGAAAAAAGATAGACTATCTCTAAACAGATTTTCAGGACTTCTCTTTTTAATTTCCAGGCTGAAGTTAAGAAATCGAAAACATGACTTCTTTGCTGATTTAGTATCCCGTCATTCAAACAATCCTAGGGTTTTATTTAATTCAATTAATTTGGCCATTCACCCTCATTCTATGATGGGATAAAATAGCATTGTTCATTCATGTGAGCAGTTTCTATCATTCTTTGTCAGCAAAATTGATACTATCTGGGATTTTTTATTTATTTTATTTTTTAAACATGCTGTAGTCCATCCCCATCTAAAAAAAGCAGGAGTTTTAACCAACTTTCGTCCAATTTCCCAGCTGCCATTTCTGGCTAAAATTCTAGAAAAAAATATTTATAATCAATTGGTCAATCACCTTAACTCCAATAATTTATCTGAGACCTACCAATCTGGTTTTAGGCGTTATCATGGTGTTGAAATGGCACTCCTGAAAGTGTTCAACGCCATCTCTCTTATTACTGACTCAGGTGATGTGGCAGTCCTTGTCCTCCTTGACCCGTCCACTGCCTTTGACACCATTGACCATGAAATATTGCTGATGCGGTTCGAACATCTTGTTGGGATTAAAGGAACTGCTCTTAACTGGTTCAGGTCATATTTAACTGGTAGACACTTTCAGTGACTTTAAATTCCTCTTTTTCATCTACTGCTCCTCTTAAATATGGTGTTCCTCAGGCATCCATTTTGGGTACTATTTTATTCTCTATATACCTTCACCCTATTGGAGCGATTTTTAGGAAATTTTACATTTCTTTTCACTGCTATGCTGATGATATTCAGGTTTATATTCCCATCTGCAACTCTGCCTCAAATAAACTCCACAACTGTCTGTCTGAACTATTATAGTAACTAACTAAGCTTATAGTGGGTCCACCAGCTAAAGCCCAAATTGGTCTTGGACTTTCAGCTCTTTCTCTGTCTTTTCCAAACCTCAAGTCCGCAATCTTGGTGTTACCTTTGATAGTAACCTCTCTTTTGAGAAACAAGTAAATTTTGTAGTCAAGAGTTGCTTTTTCCAACTTCGTCTATTAGGCAAGATAAAGCCTTTTTTATCTTCTAAAGCTCTTGAACTGTTCAAAACAAGATTAGAAACTCACTTCTTTTCACTTGCATTCAGTGACCTTCAGTAATACTGATGGTTTCCTCTTTGTGATCATATAACATTATTTATATTTATTATCTATCTTATTTTATGTTCATATATTTTATTACGGGCGGCACGGTGGCGCAGTGGTAGCGCTGCTGCCTCGCAGTTAGGAGACCCGGGTTCGCTTCGGGTCCTCCCTGCGTGGAGTTTGCATGTTCTCCCCGTGTCTGCGTGGGTTTCCTCCGGGCGCTCCGGTTTCCTCCCACAATCCAAAGACATGCAGGTTAGGTGGATTGGCGTTTCTAAATTGGCCTTGGTGTGTGTGTGTGTGTGTTTGTGTGTGTCCTGCGGTGGGTTGGCACCCTGCCCAGGGATTGGTTCCTGCCTTGTGCCCTGTGTTGGCTGGGATTGGCTCCAGCAGACCCCCGTGACCCTGTATTCGGATTCAGCGGGTTGGAAAATGGATGGATGGATGGATATTTTATTACTATTTATGTTTTATTGTTTATTGTTTTTGTTTTTTTCTTTTATTCTATTATTGTAAAGCACTTTGGCCCCAGCATTACTATGTTGTTTTAAATGTGCTATATAAATAAATTGACATTGACATTGCTCATGTGGACATCTGGGGCCTCATGTATAAACGGTGCGTACGCACAGAAATGTTGCATAAGAACATTTCCACGTTCAAATTGCGATGTATAAAACCTACACTTGGCGTAAAGCCACACACTTTTCCACGGTACCTCATACCTTGTCGTACGCAAAGTTCTCCGCTCGGTTTTGCAGACTGGCGGCACCCAGCGTCAAAGCAGTGCTCCTGTTCCTGTGTGGTTACTCTTTTATTTTCCTGGCGCGGCTTTATAAATACACTGAAACTGACCGCATATTGTTTATTAGTGTAATGCATCTGATTGTAATTAAGTTGTAACAATATAATGGTCCAGGGAATAGCCATAGCCATTCCAAATACCATAACTGCTTTAGCGTTGTTACTCTCACTGTACCTTCTTCTTTTTCTTCTTTCAGCTGATCCCGTTAGGGTTGCCACAGCGGATCATCTTTTTTCATATTACTCTCACTGCACCACTCAGAGTATTTATATAACTGTATCTGAGTGTGAATCACAGCAGCAGCTGATCGGAAAGAGAATTATTGGGATACAGTATCAAGCATACACTACCTCAGCCACGGCAAAACGTTTGAAAGCCTTTCCTGTATGGACCTCGTGGTTCAGAAACAGTTTCAATCCCAAGAACTTTAAACGCACTCAATCAATTGCTACTTGTAGAACTGTTTGTACTTATAAGTACAACTACCTCACTGTAAACTTGCACTACAGTACAGTACAAGTACAGTACAATATTGCACAACCTGTGCCACTTTATAGAGTGTGTATTTACATATGATGACGATATCATTTTTAAGATGAAATGCAGCAAAATATGTTTATTATATTATACAGGTAAAACTTTAACTTCATTTAAATAATCTATATTCTTCACTGGGACTGGCATGAAGGATAGAATAATTAAGCATGTACTTCAAAGATATTTCAATGTTCCTTAAACGTTTTGAAGAATCGTCACTCTAAGCTTACAGATGGCTTAACGTCTATTACAGAGCTGATTGTGTGGTGATCGGTTACTTGGAGAAAGAAAAGCTAACTGCAGAGGCGGCCACGCTAATATATATTGAATATAAAACAGATAGAGAAAATAAAGACACAGCTAAAAACGCAGCGGCAAATTTCGACAAAAGTTAAACGCTTATGTTATGAGCACGAGACGGCTATGCAGTGTCCGCAACGGACGTGGCCATCCACCGTGCATAAGGTACTGTTGTGATGTGGGATTTTGCATATAACTTGATAAATGTTTTGTATGTCTTTATTTATAATTTAGGCAAACCAAGTGGTGAGAGGTATTTGTGTTTGCCCCCCTCCCCCCCTTTTTACGACTGTCTCTTTGTAATTTTATGACAGGATTTGGGGGGAATGTGTCTTAAACCAGTTTGAGTATTTCTCTGCTAAAGTCTTTGTCTCATTCCCCATACAAAGCCAGGTTAGCTTAACATATGGTCTTGGGGGGTTGAGGTGTTAAAATGTACTATTTCTCTCATTGGTCTGAGATATGGCTGTTTGGAATCGGCTTGTCTCAGAGGCCTTTAAGTACCATGATGTCCTATTGGTTCTAGGAATTGGAGAGAACCTATAAATTTGCTTGCTCAACCACATTCTCTCTCTCTGACCCACATATGATGAAGAAGCATCTCTCTTGCTAACCTGTGATGATGAAGACACAATGAAGAGCACAGCTCAGCAGCCATATTGAACAGACATGTGGCTGAAAGCTGAGCACCAACGATGCCTTAACTAGAGACATTTTAAGTAACTACAAGTCTGTGTGCCACCTGAATTACATATCACCATTTTATCAGGTTGTATGGCTGCCAATATTCAAATGTACTTTGCATTTTGTTATTATTTATGAATATTATCAGTAATACATTATTTTATGTGTAACTTAACTCCTGCTTGTCTTTTTACTACATCTAATTGCCTGAGGTTATAGATATAGAAGGGAAGGGTGGGGAGAAGTTATACACTAGAATTACCAGAGCCTACGAAAAAACTCGTAATTCCGTCCCACCTTAAATCGCTTCTTAAATCCCTTCACACCTCTCCGCCACCGCCCTTTGTCTTCTAAATGTGCTGATAAAGAGAAGCTTGGAGCAGCCGGCTATTCCATCCCCCCACCAATTTAGAACGTGCACGAACTTCTCTCAGCTCATGCCTTGATTGAGTATCTGGGAGTGAAGTGGAGTTTTAGAGTGGAAATAATAGATCGTTGTTTGGAACACACGCATTTCATGTCTGTTCCATTTCTACAGTAATCTGTGTCAACACATTGTTAAAACAGAAACGTTTTTTATATTCTAGTAGTAGATGACAAAATGTAGGCATAAACTATATAATGTATGAAGCCTGAAGTCCAAATAGCAAAGAAACATTTTCACAAGAATAACACAATTGCGCTTTTATTCAAAAATATAACTGCAGAAACAAAAAGCCGCCTAAACATGCGACATTGACAGCACTTTATTGTATCTCCTCTGTGGTTCAATAGACTCAGCCCCCGCTTGGGAATCGAGAGGTCACGAGTTCGATCCTGCGCCCCTCCGCTTTGAGAAGTAAACTGCTCTTAGTCTTACTGTTTTAGAATAAAAGCATACATTTGATTTCAGTCTGTAACAGCCGGTGCAATTTATGATCCTTGTAAAGGTTAGCTTTTTTTTTAATTCACTTTTCATTCTCTCAGTCGCGCTCAGAATCAATCCATACAACCCCATCTGACACGGCTGTTTTCACTAAAGACGCTATAGCTCTGCAGTGTACCACGATGCATACTAACGCCAAACACCCTCCCCGGTTCTGACACACAAACGCTGGCGAAGCTGCCTTCTTCGTATCTCACCGTCACTTGCTTTTCTTTTTATTCAGTTTTATTGAGTGTTCCTGCCAGTCCCCGCATGTTGCTGTATGCTGTTTCTTTGTACCCAGGACATGCAGAGGAAAGAATGGTAAAGACCAGTAACTTCGGCGCTATATGCAATCATCAGACACTCCCCATCTGCCCGTGTCGTTCAAACACAGGAACATATATTGGTGTAAAGTATAACAAAAGTGCACTTTTATTCAAGTGCACTTTTTCCATCACCTTTTCCTGTAAGAAGCAATGTACACACTTCTCTCTATGCTGTGGTTTCTATTACACACCTGAAAGAAAGAGACAATATATGTGAAAATATAATCGCACTAATGCAATATTATTTGAAAACGAACAGCGTCAGATCGGGTGTGAATTTATGCAGGAACTGGAAATTCTCTGATGCGGACCTTCCCCAGGGAAGAAAGTACAGTGTCAGGTGCTCATTCAGTGTAATAGAAACCATAGCACAGAGAGGTGTGTACACGGCAACAAGTAAATGTAGGAAGGACGGTCCTTGGGTGTGTGGGAACTGTTAATATTTGAATGTGATGATTTTATATAGCACGGAATGAAAATCAGCACTTCTTAGCATTGCACCATGCAAGCTGTCGTATCAATCGCCTACTGTAACTTGCTTTTTTTTTTCTTCGGTTATACAGGTAGTTTTGAATAAAAGTGCACTTGTTTTGTTTGCGAAACGAAGTGTCTGCGTGCACTTTTCGTGTATTTTTTGAGCATGTCCGTTTGAGCAGTATAAAAAGTATTGTAAAGTATAACAAAACAACGGGCAGATGGGGAGTGTCTGATGATTGCATATAGCGCCAACTTACTGCTCTTTACTATTCTCTCCTCTGCATGCCCTGGAGTACAAAAGAAACAGAATACAGACGCTATAGCTCTGCATTGTACCACGATGCATACTAACGCCCCCCCACCCGGTTCTGACACACAGACGCTGGCGAAGCTGCCTTCTTCGTATCTCACCGTCACTTGATTTTCTTTTTATTCAGTTTTATTGAGTGTTCCTGCCAGTCCCCGCATGTTGCTGTATGCTGGATATTTTCACATGTATTGTCTCTTTCTTTCAGGTGTGTAATAGAAACCACAGCATAGAGAGAAGTGTGTACATTGCTTCTTACAGGAAAAGGCGATGGAAAAAGTGCACTTGAATAAAAGTGCACTTTTGTTATACTTTTACACCAATATATGTTCCTGTGTTTGAACGACGGGCAGATGGGGAGTGTCTGATGATTGCATATAGCCGGTTACTGGTCTTTACCATTCTTTCCTCTGCATGTCCTGGAGTACAAAAGAAACAGCATACAGCAACATGCGGGGACTGGCAGGAACACTCAATAAAACTGAATAAAAAGAAAAGCAAGTGACAGTGAGATACGAAGAAGGCAGCTGCGCCAGCGTTTGTGTGTCAGAACCCGTGTGTGTGGCGTTAGTATGCATCGTGGTACACTGCAGAGCTATAGCGCGTCTTTAGTGAAAACAGCCGTGTCAGATGGGGTTGTATGGATTGATTCTGAACGCGACTGAGAGAATGAAAAGTGAATTAAAAAAAAAAGCTAACCTTTACAAGGATCATAAATTGCACCGGCTGTTACAGACTGAAATCAAATGTATGCTTTTATTCTAAAACAGTAAGACTAAGAGCAGTTTACTTCTCAAAACAGAAGGGCGCAGGATCGAACTCATGATTCCCAAGCGGGGCTGAGTCTATTAAACCACAGAGGAAGTTACAATAAACTGCTGTCAATGTCGCATGTTAAGGCGGCTTTTGTTTCTGCAGTTATATTTTGAATAAAAGCGCAATTGTGTTATTCTTGTGAAAATGTTTCTTTGCTATTTGGACTTCAGGCTTCATACACTATATAGTTTATGCCTACATTTTGTCATCTACTACTAGAATATAAAAACGTTTCTGTTTTAACAATGTGTTGACACAGATTACTGTAGAAACGGAACAGACATGAAATGCGTGTTCCAAACAACGATCTATTATTTCCACTCTAAAACTCCACTTCACTCCCAGATACTCAATCAAGCTGAAGTTCGTGCACGTTCTAAATTGGTGGGGGGATGGAATAGCCGGCTGCTCCAAGCTTCTCTTCATCAGCACATTTAGAAGACAAAGGACGCTGGCGGAGAGGTGTGAAGGGATTTAAGAAGCAGTTTAAGGTGGGACGGAATTACGAGTTTTTTCGTAGGCTCTGGTAATTCTAGTGTTAAGTACCATGATGTCCTATTGGTTCTAGGAATTGGAGAGAACCTATAAATTTGCTTGCTCAACCACATTCTCTCTCTCTGACCCACATATGATGAAGAAGCATCTCTCTCTCTAACCAACATATGATGAAGAAGCATCTCTCTTGCTAACCTGTGATGATGAAGACAACACAATGAAGAGCACAGCTCAGCAGCCATATTGAACAGACATGTGGCTGAAAGCTGAGCACCAACGATGCCTTAACTAGAGACATTTTAAGTAACTGCAAGTCTGTGTGCCACCTGAATTACACATCACCATTTTATCAGGTTGTATGGTTGCCAATATTCAAATGTACTTTGCATTTTGTTATTATTTATGAATATTATCAGTAATACATTATTTTATGTGTAACTTAACTCCTGCTTGTCTTTTTACTACATCTAATTGCCTGAGGTTATAGATATAGAAGGGAAGGTGGGGAGAAGTATATATACAGTGGTAAGTCTGTGAGATTAGGCATTCTAAGGCTACATATTAATAATACAATAGGGAAAGTAGAGCAATACATATATTACTCTACCAAGATAAAACAATTGGCGAGTCGGCAGGATTTGGGGGTAACCATGTTTTGCACCGTGTTTGCAAATACTGTTTTGATGTATGTTTTTGTTTATGTATGTGAAATTTAGGGCACCCAGTGTACATTTGCGGTGGAAGTAAAACATTGTTTGGTTGCTGAATGGAATATAACCAACAAAGTGTAGAGACTTCATGTGTGTCACAAGGACACCCGCATGTTTGTTAGTGCTGGTGGTAGTGAGTCCCTAATTAAAGTGCTAGGGAGTGGTGAAAGATGCATGCGTCATTCATACGGCATTTAAGTGGTTAAAGTGCTAGGGAGTGATGGGACATGCATTCGTCATTCATACGGTACTTATTCGTTTAGAATCTTTGTGTATGTATGTGTATGTTTGCTTACAGGGGCAAAAGTAGGCCAACCCATAACGAATTTGGCAAATTGTATTAGAGTAAATTGTAGACTTAGAAATGCCTAAGTTCATTTTAAAGTCAGCCATCTTCCAGTGGAGTGGCAGAGGAAGCAGGCTAAAGCTAGGAAACCTGTAGTTCAGGTAGAGAAAGCAGAAGCTGAGCTGAGTGTGCCACAAAATGGAAGGGGCTGGAAGGATTAAAAGCAAGAAAACAGAGATCAGGTTTAAAGAAGACAGCTGCTGTTATAAGAGGTTTACTAGCTTGTATTATTGGTAATAAGGAAGATCATGATAAGGAAGAAAATAGCAAAGTGAATGAAAGTGAAAGTTATGGAATGTTGAGTGAGAGTTTTGAAAGATGTAACAGTTGGTGTGATAATTGTGAAGTGTTAGCATGTAGAACACCCACTGCTAAAGTAGAAAGCAGTGAAAGAAGTGGAAAAAGAAATGTAAACCCCCATGGTGAAAGTTAGGGCAATAGTAACCAGATCGGACTGGAACCCTAAAACATGGGTGGGTGACTTACATGAGACAGATGTGTGCTCAGATAAAGAGTGGGAATGTGAGTGTGAGGAAAAGGAGAGAGATGAAAGGAAGGAAAACAGCAAGGGTGTTTTCTTCCTTTATTCTCCACTGCACCACAATCTCCAAGTAATTCTGAGGCCTGTCCAGTATTTAAAGAGCATGCTACACTGATAGATATTTCACCACTGTTAGGAAAGGTAACCAGTGCTGCATTGAAATTTGATTTAGGACAAAGAGATCAGATAGAAGGCAGAGGAGCTGGTGAGTGTGAATGGCAATTGTTGACTAGAGGGCATGAACTGGATATTGGCTTAAGGATACTGAGTAAAGAAAGTGTGGAATTAAAACAAAGAACAATGGAAATGAAAGGAATTCAAGTGCTTGTGTGTGAAAGGTCTGAATGTGCTAGTGCAAGAATGGCTGAGTTGGAAAGAAAGTGCACCAGTTTAGGAGTTGGTTTGAATGAAACAGGACAAGCCAAAGAACAAAGGATGGGGATGGTGCAGCAGGAAGTTTTACAGCTCAGCAGCAAGCCAGGAATGCACAGGGGTGTGAAGGTCCTAACAGCTGTGCTAGGGCCAGCAGTAATTAAAAAGCACACACACTTAGGTTCAGTAATTGAAACCTGACTGACCAGTTGTTTAAAAGACAGCCTATGAATCTCCATGCAATAAAATGGAGAAAAGTGAGCTGGTCTTTAGTAAAGAACACAGGTCAGTTTTAGCAGATGCTGGATTTAGAACTTGGGTTCTGGAGAGGCTTCAGCCCACACTTTCAGGTAGCAGTTACCATACAATAAAAAAAAGACACACAGGCAATGAAAAAAAATAGAAGGGTAGCGCAGGAAGACAGGAAAGGGAAAATAGTTATTTCTGTTTCAATTTTCTGGCCTTTGCAATAGTGCTACTTCTATTGTAAGGTTTTATGGACTTTGGTTTGGTGCAGGTAATAAATAGTGAAGGCAATTAGCAGAGTAAAATCCATGCAGGAGATGGGTTACCATTGGCACATTGGAGTGGCATGGCACTAGTGCCAAGCTGTTCCAATGAATGCCTGGAAGCAAAGTTTGAGTTTTGGCACCAGGTCGACAGCCAAGAAAATGAGATGGACAGAAACTGCTTTGTCACCTTCCATTTTGCAGACCTGCCTACATAGCAGAATGAAGAAAAGACAACATGCAAAGACCAAAGACAAAGACATGAAGAAGAACTGAAGAGACAGCAAGAAAAGACACTTACTGGGGTTTAAGTGAGTAACAAGTCCACAAGTCATGCAATAATAGGACTAGTCACAATAGCTATAGTTTAAAAGGAAAGGTTTGTTCATTACTGCAGCAAATTTATATTCCAAGGGGTGGAAACTGAACAAACCAGTTAGGAATGCCAAAATAAGGGGATTCATTTTGGGCTCATAAAGTATACATTATTAATTAATTAAGTGGGATAATTAATATAATTAATATATTAAGGAAAATGTATACTAAGAAAATTGGTGAACTTTTCAGGAAAGCAGGTGCAGCTGATACATTTGCAAGACATATGGGCTCCGATGTTTAGGTATAGTCTAATTGGGAAAATATGGAAGCCCTGCTGAGATTGTCGGCTGTGGTACAGGCACAGGACCAGTGGGCCAATTCTGAACCGAGGTGTTTAGCACAACGAGTATGCATATGGTGAGCAAACAACTCTAGGGGTGGCCTACGGGGGGAATGATGAGAGTTGCATAGCTTTGATGTCTCATGGTGGTGATGCCAGCCTATACTGGTAAAGGCTGATGGCAGTCAAGAGTTGCACCATGGGTAGGAAAGCACAAGAGGCAACTAAGTCAACCCCAAATGTGTGCAGAGGGGCCACAAATGTTGGTTTGTGAACAGTTTATGCAGTGGCACATGTGCTGTCACTTGGGCAGAAGTGGTTGTACTGGCACCTGTGGCATGTTACCTTTCAAATTTTGATGTTAATTGTACAGCTGCATATGCTTAAACAGATAGTTTGGGACAGGGGTCTAATTAGCAGTTAGACAGAGAACAAGTACAGATTAAAAATTCACACAATAGACTAAATTGTAGTGGGCTAGTTTAGTGGAAGGTGTGGACTTGTCTCATTTTGAACCACCAGATCTGATGACATATGAAGACTGCAGAAAGAGTTGAGCAAGCTGGAGCAGATACAAGTCATCAGGAGCGCTTCCAAGTTCTTCAGATTGTCTTTGAAATAAAGAAGATATGTAATGGACAAATGGTCACGGACAACTTTTAACACTGGGAGAGCAAATACTGCCAATCAATGCACAAGTTATGCATCAGACTCTTTAAACAATTTAAAGACATTGTTTATAAAGACATTGTACAAAACATTCATCGGGGTGGAGTGTTGTGATGTGAGATTTTGCATATAACTTGATAAATGTTTTGTATGTCTTTATTTATAATTTAGGCAAACCAAGTGGTGAGAGGTATTTGTGTTTGTTCCCCCCATTTACGACTGTCTCTTTGTAATTTCATGACAGGATTTGGGGGAATGTGTCTTAAACCAGTTTGAGTATTTCTTGCTAAGTCTTTTCTCATCCCCACAAAGCCAGGTTAGCTTAACATATGGTCTTGGGGGTTGAGGTGTTAAATGTACTATTTCTCCCATTGGTCTGAGGTATGGCTGTTTGGAATTGGCTTGTCTCAGAGGCCTTTAAGT
The DNA here is from genome assembly GCF_016835505.1 of Polypterus senegalus. Lineage (NCBI taxonomy): Eukaryota > Metazoa > Chordata > Cladistia > Polypteriformes > Polypteridae > Polypterus > Polypterus senegalus. Next base: position 44,235,149 of record NC_053164.1, read on the forward strand.
ACCATGATGTCCTATTGGTTCTAGGAATTGGAGAGAACATCTATAAATGTACTTGCTCAACCACATTCTCTCTCTCTGACCCACATATGATGAAGAAGCATCTCTCTTGCTAACCTGTGATGATGAAGACACAATGAAGAGCACAGCTCAGCAGCCATATTGAACAGACATGTGGCTGAAAGCTGAGCACCAACGATGCCTTAACTAGAGACATTTTAAGTAACTACAAGTCTGTGTGCCACCTGAATTACACATCACCATTTTATCAGGTTGTATGGTTGCCAATATTCAAATGTACTTTGCATTTTGTTATTATTTATGAATATTATCAGTAATACATTATTTTATGTGTAACTTAACTCCTGCTTGTCTTTTTACTACATCTAATTGCCTGAGGTTATAGATATAGAAGGGAGGGTGGGGAGAAGTTATATAAAATAATATCTTATAAACAGTGGTAAGTCTGTGAGTTTAGGCATTCTAAGGCTGCATATTAATAATACAATAGGGAAAAGTAGAGCAATATATATATTACTCTACCAAGATAAAACAGGTACCATATTGACATTGGTGGGGGATGGGGCCGCCCATGAGTACTGCTGCAATAAATAATTTCATCGAAGGTCGCACACAATCACTGTGTTGTGAAACTCATGTTTAATAACGTGCTTTAAACCCTATCACCATGAAAATTATATCACGTATACATCTCAGTATTTTAGTTATTCAGAGAGCTGTAATATCACGAATGTAATGGATTATGTGTACAGTCGGAGGAAGAGAGCCGGTTTAAAAAGCAAGTAGTGATGCACACACATAGAGCACATAGAAGATCACATACAAAACAAAGCATTTAACGTGCTACCTTAATTACGATGTGATTTGAGAAACTGGTTAATTAAACGATTTTAAGATGACGTTTATGATGTTCTACTTTAATGACAAAATAAACTACATGATTAAAGTGGAAATTTCGAGATTGAAGTTGACATTTCGTGCTTTTTTCCCCACTGTGTGCCTTTTTTTCTCTGTATTCTAATAAGCTTTCATATGACACTCAGATGGAGGGCTACGACTCGCCTTTTCATGGCGACTGATATCTGAGCTTTCGAGTTTCTCCAACACGCTATGTCACTCGATCAACTTCCTTTTGTTGATTATACCACGGTTTATTTGAACAAATTGTATGTTTTTCCTTTGCCTCCACTAGGTATTCGCTGAAATTCTTATATTTTCCCCCGTGCTTTTCTCATTGTCTTTTCACAGAAGGCTGAGCTTAAGGGCGATTTATATTGATTTGCATATTCAAAGAGGCGTAATTCTGGGAGGAGTTGGGGCGTTATATAAAGCGCGTGCACGAGCGTTACTTTTCACGCTGACCGGGATTTATATAGCGGAAGAACGTGGAAGTTGAAGTACGCACAGATTCCTGCATCTGGTTTTTTCTGTACGTAAGCATATTTTGGCTTTTGTGCTTACGCCATGTTATAGTGTGAATTCTACGCTAGTTGCAGTGGATTGATGTCTTTTTTGGGTAGTCCTGAGAAGAATGCGCTACAGTAATCTAGTTGACTGAAAACAAAAGCGTGAACAAATTCTTCAGCATCTTGCAATGTTATAATGTTATAATGTCTAATTTTTGCTATATTTCTTAAGTGAAAAAATTCTTTCCTAGTAATCTGGTTAATATGTGATTTAAAATTTAGGTCACAGTTAATAATTACCCCAACAATTCTTCACCTCTGTCTTGAGTTTTAATCCTAATGGATCAAGTTTATTTCTCATACCCTCATTATGCCCATTTTTGCTAATCACTAAGATTTCTAAGATTTCTTTTTTTATACCCATCAGGCTCAATCAGGGAAAGCAGCAATGGTGAGCTGGGGCCTCATGCATAACGCCGTGTGTAGAATTTGCACTATAACATGATGTAAGCACAAAAGCCAAAATGTGCTTACGCACAGAAAAATCTAGATGCAGGAATCTGTGCGTACTCCAACTTCCACATTCTTCCGCTCCATAAATCCCGGTCAGCGTGAAAAGCAATGCTCGTGCACGTGTCTTCTGTCCCGCCCTCAACTCCTCCCAGAATTACACCTCTATGAATATGCAAATCAATATAAATCGCCCTTAAGCTCAGCTATCTGTGAAAAGACAATGGGAAAAGCACGGGGGAAAATATAAGAATTTCAGCAAATACCAAGTGGAGGCAAAGGAAAAGCATACTATTTGTTGATTTACAATGGTATAATTAACAAAAGGAATTTGATCGAGTGACATAGTGTGTAGGAAAAACTCGAAAGCTCACATTCACAAAGTTGCACAGTGCCAAAATAAGTCACATATCAAAGTCGTTGTAGCCCACCATCTGAGCTTATTAGGGTACAGACAAAAAAAATAGGCACACAGTGTAAAAAAAAGCACGAAATGTCAACTTTAATCTCCAAATTTCCACTTTAATCACGTAGTTGATTTTATCTTAAAATCATTTACTAGTTTCTCAAATCCCATCGTAACTAAAGTAGCATGTTAAATGTTTTGTTTTGTATTTGATCTTGTGCTGTATGTGTGTGAATCACTACGTTCTTCCGTTCTTTCTCTTTCTCGGACAGGACACAGAATCCATTACATTCGTGATATTACAGCTCTCTGAATAATTAAAATACTGAGATGTATACGTGATATCATTTTCATGATGATTGGAATGAAAGCATGTTAATAAACATAGGAACATGATGGCGCAGTGATTGTTCATGTCTCACACAAGATGCTGCTGTTCCATGCGTGACCTTCGATGAAATAATTTATTGTAGCAGTACTGTCTCTTTCAGACATACTAACCTTCAATTCCTGCCCTTACTTTTCTTTCCCCAAATACCCAATCACCACACAATCAGCTCTGTAATAGACGTTAAGCCATCTGTAAGCTTACAACGACGATTCTTCAAAACTTTTAAGGAACATTGAAATATCTTCATAGTACGTGTTTAATTATTCTATCCATCTATCCTTCCAGTGTCACGCCAGCCTCAACAAATATAAAGTGCAAGGCAGGAACAATACGTGAACTTGCTAGCGCTGCGGCACCGTGTCCTCACATGCTTAATTATTAACAATACAGATTATTTAAATGAAGTTAAAGTTTTATCTGTATAATATAATCAACATATTTTGCTTCATTTCATCTTACAAATGATACAGTCACCATATGTAAATACGCGCTTTATAAAGTGGCTCAGGTTGTGTAATATTATAACTGTAGTGCTAGTTTACAGTGGGGTAATTGTACTTATAAGTACAAACAGTTCTACAAGGAGCAATTGATTGTGTTTATAGTTCTTGGGATGAAACTGTTTCTGAACCGCGAGGTCCGTACAGGAAAGGCTTTGAAATGTTTTGCCGTGGCTGAGGCAGGGTGGGCTTGATGCTATAAAACTGATAATTCTCTTTCTGATCAGCTGCTGCTGTGATTCACACTCAGATACAGTGATATAAATACTCTGAGTGGTGCAGTGAGAGAAATATGAAAAAAGATGATCCGCTGTGGCAACCCTAACGGGAGCAGCTGAAAGAAGAAAAAGAAGAAGGTACAGTGAGAGTAACAATGCTAAAGCAGTTATGTTATTTGGAATACTATGGCTATTCCCTGGACCATTATATTGTTACAAGTTAATTACAATCAGATGCATTACACTAATCAACAATATGTGGTTAGTTTCAGCGTATTTATAAAGTCGTTTCAGGAAGATAAAGAGTAACCACACAGGAACAGTAGCACTGCTTTGACGCTGGATGCCGCCAGTCTGCAAAACTGAGCGGAGAACTTGCATACGACAGGGTATGAGATACCATGGAAAAGTGCGTGGCTTTACGCCTAGTGTAAGTTTTATACATCACAATTGGAAAGTGGAAACGTTCTTACGCAACATTTCTGTGCGTACGCACCGTTTATGCATGGGGCCCCTGGAATTTGTAAGTCTGCTGAGCATTTAAAGTCTAGCGCCACCTCTTGGCTCCATTGAGTAATGGTGATTCTTAGGAATGAATTTCTGTTTGAATTGTCTCAGTAAAGTAAAAAAGTTTGACTACCAGTTATGTCTTTCTAGGTCAAATTGATCTGAAATCTGAAGATGTTAAGAAGATGAAGTGTAGAGGTTTTAAACATTGAAACCTGAGCTAGAAAGTTGGTTTTCTCTAGAATCAATGTCAAGGCTTTACCTAAAAAGAAAAAAGTGTGCACAAGTATAAGGTCACCTCTAAAGATAGGGAGAGTGGCCATTTTTCGACAAGCTTGAAACACCTTCTGGAGGATAAAAGAGGATGGCTCTGACTGAGCTTTGAGGACGTGAGGTCAATTAAACTCACTAACCTTTCAAATCCAGATGACACTTTAATTAAATAAGCGCAGTTTTACTTAGAGAAAAAAATCATAGCTGCTTTTCATTCTCGGTGGAGCTGGCAAGATTTAAATAACCTAAGATTATAAGAAGCAGGAAGGCAAGTGAGCCCCGCAGGGCTCACAGGAGGCTCAGCAAAGCCTGCCTTTTTGTTTACCCCTTATCTGCAGCAAGTGACCTTGTATCCTGAGACACTGGAGACAGGAAAGGGAAACCTCCGCTGTACAAGGCATCCAACTGCTCCCGGGGTGCAGCTGACACCTGCTATGAGACGTCAAAAATATCTTCTGACATAATGAATGGCACACCAAAAATGTTATGGGGACAGTAGGCTAGAATTTGTTATGCTGCTCACTATCTGGAGCATTAGGGCTTTAAATGATGCAGCAGTGAAACTGAATAGAAAAACTTGCTGAGCAGTGCAACATGTCAACCAGTATTGATGCTTTTCTCCTATCACCAGGAACCACAACACAGCTGATGGTCTGATTCCAGGTGCCTATTCTAAAGAAGGCCTCCAATGACAACAAACAGAAGGTATGGGTTGTATACAGTATAAAGTACTGATAAAAAGAATTCATTCTCTTGGATGTTTTCACATTTTTTGTTAAACATTGAGTCACATTGTATTTAATTTGAGTTTTTTTTAAACTGATCCACAGAAAAAGACTCATTAATGTCAAAATGAAAACAGATCTCTGCAAAGTGGTCTAAATTAATTAAAAATACAAAACAAACAATATAATGATCACATTCAAGTCAGTATTTATTTGATACACCTTGGCAGCAATGACATCCTTAAGTCTGTGCTCTATCAGCTTTGCACATCTGGACACTGCCATGTTTCCCCATTTTTTTCTGCAAAACTACTCAAGGTCCGTCAGGTGTCATGGGGATCATGAGTGAATAGTCTTTTTCAAGTCCAGCCACAAATTCTCAATTGGATTGAGCTATGGACTGATTTCGCCAATCCAGGACATTAATGTTGTTGTGTTTAAGCCCTTCCTGTGTAGCTTTGGTTTTGTGCTTTGGGTCCTTGTGTTGCTGGAAAACAGGTCCTCTCTCAAGCCATAGGTTTCTTTCAAACTGCATCAGGTTCTCTCCAGGATTTACCTTCATTTTGCTGCATTTTCTCCTCTATGTTCACAAGCCTTCTAGAGCCTGCTCTGCTACAGATAAGCATCCTTACAGCCTGGTGCTGCCACCATCTGGCTTCACAGTGTGAATGATATGTTTTTGAGAAGGTGCAGTGTTCAAATAGTGTGGTTAGTCTGATGGTCAACAAGCTCAATTTTGGTCTCATAACACCTTCCTCCAACTGACCTCAGAGTATTTCATGTGACTGCTGGCAAACTCTCTTCAAGGATAAGAGGACAGGAGTTTGGATGGAGGACATATCCATAGATCCACATAACAAAGTTGGAAGGGGGTTCAGCCAAAAATCCTTCCACAATAAAAATATGTGCAAAAGATTAAATTAGTGTAGTTAGCTTATCTTTCAGTTAGACTCTAGCATTAGGTTTTTCCCTCTTGTTTTGACTATGACTACAGGTATGGTGTGGAAACCAGGTGTGTTCTAGCCTCCCCAACCCTGGCATAGACAGGTATCTGACATGTCTTGCCACACAACACACGTTTATTTATAGTGGGAAAGTGCTTTTCCCTCTCTCCCCACAGCTGCACAGTATCAACAAGCACCAAATATTCAAATAAACACAGTTACTTTTTTCTTCTTGTCTCTCTCTTTCAGGTCACTTCTTCCTCCACTGATCCTTGCAAGTGTTGTTCCTCTTCCTCCTGACTCTGGCTCGTACCTGCAAGACAACTGGCTACTTGAAGCTGCACCCGGAAGCATTCCAGGTGGCTTAATAGGGACTTACTTCCAGGTGTGTCGGAAGCCCAAGATAGGAAATTGCAGTTCCCACAGTTCCCCCTGGTGGCATCCATGGAACTCAACAGGGCTGTGCTGACAAATAGTAATTCCCATACAGCCCTGTGGGATTCCGAGGCACCGTCGTAACACTGGGGTGGCTGCCAAGTAGCAGTTAGAGGTGGGTAGCGTGCTTGGTAAGACATCTCCCATTGTTATTCCATTATAGAGGTGTCCTGGCCGGTTAATGGTACTGCCCGCCATCTGTCACACCGGGTTATTTTAATCTCATTGGTTTGCCCTCTTGCTTTCTCTAATCTTGTGTCTTCCTTTATTAATCATTGTCCAGTCTTATCCTCACTTTCAGTAAATCTCAAATATTTCACGTCTTGTAACAAGCAGCAGCTTGTTATTCTAGTGCTGGATCAATTTCTGAAAAAGAAAACACAGCAACATTTTTGTAGAATTATACTAGTTAAAGGCAAAGAAAACAACTTAGTGTTGGGATTTTTTGCAGCATTATTTCTGGTGTCAATTTTTATTAAGTGCTTTTGGATTGGTTAGCTTTTTTGGTTCTCAGCCTCCAGCATATTTTGACAATGATTTGCCAGTCCCTTTTGCATTTTCCATCTC